>NC_133324.1:857069262-857221762 GCF_042186555.1 Aquarana catesbeiana
TCTACAGCGTTCCTGAAGACCCCTGCCGCCTTGTTACCTGTGATCTGTACCTTGAAACCTGTTACCTGTTTGGACTGTTCTTGACTACCCTGTTTGCTGCCTGCCCCGATCTCGGCTTTGGACTTTGACTACTCTTCCGGATTTCCCTTCTGTACCTGATCTGCCCGCCTGTGTCCTGACCCGGTCTGCCTGAACCCTGCTGTCTGCATTCTGCTGCTGGACTACAAGACACCTCCCTGCTGTCTGCATTCTGCTGCTGGACTACAAGACACCTCCCTGCTGTCTGCATCCTGCTTCTGGACTACAAGACACCTCCCTGCTGTCTGCATCCTGCTGCCAGTCTACAAGACATCTCTCTACCTGCTGCTGGACTACAAGACATCTCCCTGCTGCCTGCATCCTGCTGCCAATCTACAAGACTCCTCCCTGCTGTCTGCATCCAGCTGCCAAGTTACAGAGTACCTTCTTGCTGTCTGCATCCTGCTGCCGGACTACAGGACACCTCCCAGCTGACAACAGGACCCAGCCCTCTGCTCCAGCTTTCCAGTCAGGCACTTGTGTCCCTTTGTGCTCTCGAGCCCCTGTCATCACTACCAGGGGTTCCCGAGGTATACGAGAGGCCGTTCCCTGCATTCCGGGCTCTACCTACCAGGTACGTGACCAACCATGTCCGAGCCCACACAGGGAACGTCGCCCATGGAGGACTTATGCCGTCATCTAACTGGACTCATGCAAGCTGTTAAGGACTTACAAGACGGTTATAAACAACTAGAAGAGCGTGTCCAAGTTCTCTCTGCCCCAGCTCCGGGTCCACCCACTGCTCCTTCAGTAGTCATGTTGCCTCCAGAACCCAAAGTTCCCACACCAGAAAGGTTCTCCGGGGACCGCAGCAAGTATAGGGCATTCCGTAATGCCTGGGAACTTTTCTTTGCACTACAACCCAGAACTTTCTCCCTAGAAACCACTAAGGTGGGTTTCCTCAGTTCCCTCCTACTGGGCAAACCCCAGGCATGGGCCCATCATCTCTTGGAGCAGAAGAATAACTGTCTTGACCGTCTGGATACTTTCTTTCAAGCCATGGCCCTTCTATATGAAGATCCGCAACAAGCAGCTACAGCAGATGCAGCACTATTCTCTCTTCAGCAGGGCCGTAGGGCGGCGGAGGACTATGCATCTGAGTTCAGGAGTTGGAGTTCCGACACAAACTGGAACGATGACGCCCTATGCTACCAGTTTCGCATGGGACTTTCCGAACCATTAAAGGATGAGCTGGCCCGGGTTGGCATTCCGGCTACATTTGAAGGCCTGATCAACCTGTCGATCCAAATAGACAGGCGCTTAAGAGAACGTAGAGCAGAACGTGCAGCTGGTCCCTCTCGCCCGGTATGGATGTTACCACGTGTACCAAATCCTCCTATTCACACTCCTGCTGATACTTCTGAACCAATGCAACTTGGCTTGATCCGTCCTTCACTGACCCCTGAAGAACGTCAACGCCGGCGGGCTAACAACCTCTGCCTTTATTGCGGGGAATCTGGACACTATGTGAGGACTTGTCCCGCAAAGACCTGTAAGCACACTACCTTCTCTTCTACTTCCTTATCTGCTGTGTTTAACAATACCACTCACCTGGCTATTCCCATTTCTCTACAGCTTCCAGGAGGGAACATCCAAGCAACCGCTATAATTGATTCTGGAGCCTGTAGCGGATTTATGGACTTATCTTTTGCTCACAAGTTCCAAATCCCTCTACGACCCAGAGCACAAGGACTGTCTGTACACCTGGCCGACGGATCGGCTATTAAATCTGGGCCTGTAACACAAGAGACAGTTCCTCTAAATACCACCATTTCCGGCAACCACCGGGAACTACTGTGTCTTGACATCATTGGGTCACCCTTGTTTCCCATCATACTGGACATGCCCTGGCTCAAAGTTCACAACCCGCAAATCAACTGGTCTACTGGAAAAATCAGTTTTCATTCTCCTTACTGCCGTCAGCATTGCCTACCGGGAAATACTGACATCCCATCTTCCCTGCTGTATCTGGAGACCGATGCTGAAACCTGCCAAACTGTTCCAGAAGCATACCATAGTTTCCTGGATGTGTTCAGTCAGAAAGGGGCAGAGACACTTCCCCCATACAGGCCCTATGACTGCCCAATTGAACTCCTTCCCGTAGCAGAGATTCCCTTTGGGAGAATTTTCCCCTTACCCGAACTGGAGCTTGGTATGCTTAAAACTTACATCGATGAGAACCTGGAAAAGGGGTTAATACGCCCTTCCACCTCTCCGGCTGGAGCAGGGATCTTCCTCGTAGAAAAGAAGGATCACTCCCTATGCCCTTGCGTAGATTTCCGGGACCTTAATAAAATTACAATCAAGAACCGGTACCCCCTACCTTTGGTACCTGAACTATTTCAGAGACTCGGAACTGCATCTATATTCACCAAGCTGGATCTTCGGGGAGCATACAACTTAGTCCGGATTCGAAGCGGGACGAATGGAAGACTGCCTTCCGCACCCACTTCGGGCACTTTGAATACCTGGTGATGCCCTTTGGGTTATGTAATGCTCCTGCCACCTTCCAGCATTTCGTGAACGATATCTTTAGAGACTACCTTGATCTGTTCATCATAGTTTATCTGGATGACATCCTGATCTTCTCCTCTTCCCTGTCTATCCACCGGGAACATGTCAGAAAAGTTCTAACTTGGCTCTGCCAACACGGGCTGTACACAAAACCTGAGAAGTGCGAGTTCGAACGCCAAAGCATTCAGTTTCTGGGGCTGATCATTTCCATAGACAGAGTCAAGATGGATCCACAGAAGGTTTCTGCCATCTTGGATTGGCCGGCCCCTACGGATAAGAAAGGAGTACAGCGCTTTGTGGGCTTTGCAAATTGCTATCGCAAGTTCATCAGGGGATTTTCTTCCATCATCACTCCCATCACAAAAGCGACTCAGCAAGGCACCCAGTTCCAATGGTCCCCTGAGGCTCAAGCTGCTTTTACCTCCTTGAAAGACCAGTTTGTGTCAGCCTCCGTCCTGAAGCATCCCGATCCAGCTTTACCCTACATACTGGAGGTAGATGCTTCTGAGATAGCAGTAGGGGCGGTACTTTCACAGACACAAGGCTCCAAGGCTTTATTGCATCCAGTGGCGTTCTTCTCCTGCAGGTTAACCAAAGCCAAAAGAAATTATGATGTTGGGGACAGGGAGCTACTGGCAATCAAAGCCGCACTTGAGGAATGGCGCTACCTCCTGGAGGTAGCGGCCCACCCTATTCTGGTGTACACCGACCACAAGAACTTAGAGTACCTGAAAGTTGCCAAAAGATTGAAACCACATCAGGCCAGATGGGCACTCTTCTTCACCAGGTTCACTTTTCACATTACTTACAGGCTGGAATCAAAGAATACCAAACCAAATGCGCTGTCTCGCATGTTCAGTGAACCTGAAGCTCTTTCTCCCCAGACACCATTCTTGCTCCTGGGAACTTTCTTATGCTTCAAGGAGACCTGCTGTCTCAAATCAGACAGGCATCTTCAGCAACTCCCCTTCCAGTGGATGTCACTCTACAGTCCAGAGATTAATTATTATGGTACGAGGACAAAATTTTTGTGCCACAACAAACACGGGTTGCCGTTCTCAAATCCTGTCATGATCACGAATTAGCTGGCCACTTTGGAATACACAAGACCTCTGAACTTCTCCAACGCATGTTCTGGTGGCCTCAGCTATGGGAGGATTGCAAACACTATGTGGAATCATGCATTACCTGCATTCAAAACAAGGGCAGCAAGACCAAGGCTTGGGGGTTGTTAAGACCTCTCCCTGTTCCGGAAAGACCATGGAGGATGATCTCCATGGATTTCATTGTTGAATTACCACCATCCGAGGGTTACACCACTATTTTCGTAGTAGTTGACAGACTTTCCAAAATGGCTTACTTCTTGCCCATGAAGGGTACCCCCTCTGCCTCTGAAACTGCGGGGATTTTTATTAAAGAAATTGTAAGGCTCCACGGTATACCTGCAAACATCGTATCTCATCGGGGGGTACAATTTACATCCAAATTCTGGAGAGCCCTATGTGGATCCCTAAAGATTGACCTCTCCTTCTCTTCTGCTTACCACCCCCAGACTAATGGTCAGACCGAAAGAACAAACCAGACCTCGGAGCAATACTTATGATGCTATTCTTGTTTTTCTCAAGATGACTGGGTTTCCCTATTACCTCTTGCCGAGTTTGCTTACAATAATTCCGTCCACTCTGCAACTAATCAGTCTCCATTTTTTCAAACTATGGTTTTCACCCCTTGTTTTTGTCCAACAACGTTCCGGAGTGTTCGGTACCGGCTGCCCAAGAAACCTTGAGTTATTTCAGCACAAACAACAGGCTACTCCAGAAAACCATGTCAAAGACTCAGAAACGGAACAGAGACATTTGACAAGAAGAGGAGAGGGGAGCTTGACCTGAAGATAGGAGATCAAGTCTGGCTGTCTACCCTGAATCTGAAGTTGGCATGTCCTTCCAGGAAATTGGGCCCTAAGTTTGTGGCATCCTTCCCAGTAGTAAGAAAAATCAATGATGTGGCTTATGAATTAAAACTACCAGAGTCATTTTGTATTCACCCAGTTTTTCATGTGGCTCTCCTTAAGCCTTCATTCCCGGATCCCTTCCTTAACCGAAACACTGGTTCTCCTGAACCTGTGCTCATCAAAGGTGAAGAGGAATTTGAGGTGGAATCAATCATAGACTGCCGGAAGAGACGCAACCAGGTTCAGTATCTGGTTAAATGGAAGGGATACGGTCCCGAGGATAACTCTTGGGAACCAGAGACTAACATCCACGCCAAGAGACTAATTCTAGCCTTTAAGAGATCCCATCCCAGTAAAGTGGCCCAGTTGGGCATCCGAAGGCTGCCCATTGGAGGGGGGCAATGTCAGGAAAAACCTTCTTGCAAGCAGTCTAGCAATAGAAGGATTAAAAGGATGCCTGTGCACAGAAGCACCTTCTGGTGCACGCGCATGTGCAATAGCGGCACACGGGCACGCGCAGGAGCGTGCGCGCGCCCCCTATGACAGCACTTGGCGCCAAAGATGTGCTATAAAAAGGGGACTGTTCCATTGCTGCCTTGCTGTCCGGTCTACAGCGTTCCTGAAGACCCCTGCCACCTTGTTACCTGTGATCTGTACCTTGAAACCTGTTACCTGTTTGGACTGTTCTTGACTACCCTGTTTGCTGCCTGCCCCGATCTCGGCTTTGGACTTTGACTACTCTTCCAGATTTCCCTTCTGTAACTGATCTGCCCGCCTGTGTCCTGACCCGGTCTGCCTGAACCCTGCTGTCTGCATCCTGCTGCTGGACTACAAGACACCTCCCTGCTGTCTGCATTCTACTGCTGGACTACAAGACACCTCCCTGCTGTATGCATCCTGCTGCTGGACTACAAGACACCTCCCTGCTGTCTGCATCCTACTGCCAGTCTACAAGACATCTCTCTACCTGCTGCTGGACTACAAGACACCTCCCTGCTGCCTGCATCCTGCTGCCAGTCTACAAGACTCCTCCCTAGTGGCTGCATCCAGCTGCCAAGTTACAGAGCACCTTCCTGCTGTCTGCATCCTGCTGCCGGACTACAGGACACCTCCCAGCTGACTACAGGACCCAGCCCTCTGCTCCAGCTTTCCAGTCAGGCACTTGTGCCCCTTTGTGCTCTCGAGCCCCTGTCATCACTACCAGGGGTTCCCGACTCCGAGGTATACGAGAGGCCGTTCCCTGCATTCCGGGCTCTACCTACCAGGTACGTAACAACCAGACCCTTATCCAAGCCCACGCAACCTGGCAGGCCGCAGGAAAAGAGGGGGGACGAGAGAGCGCCCCCCCCCCCTGAACCGTACCAGGCCACATGCCCTCAACATTGGGAGGGTGCTTTGGGGTAGCCGAGAAGAAGATTCCGTGGGACAGTTTTATTTTTTAATGTTTTTAATAAAGGACTTGTCCCAAGGCGTGTATTGTGTTTTTTTTTACCATTTTCACACTTTTTTTGTGAAATGGTAGGGGTACATTTGTACCCCGTTACCATTTCACACAGGGGAAGGGCTGGGATCTGAGGGTCCCTTGTTAAAGGGGGCTTCGAGATTCTGATAAGCCCCCCGCCCGCAGACCCCCACAACCACCGGGAAAGGGTTGTGGGGATGAGGCCCTTCTCCCCATCAACCTGGGGACAAGGTGCTTTGGGGGGCTACCCCATGGCACCCTCCCAATGTTGAGGGCATGTGGCCTGGCAAGGTTTGGAGGGCGGCCTCTCCTCCCCCCCTCTTTTCCTGCAGCCTGCCAGGTTGCGTGCTCGGATAAGGGTCTGGTATGGATTTTTTGGGGGAACCCACGCCATTTTTAAAAAAATTTTGGCATGGGGTTCCCTTAATATCCATACCAGACCTGAAGGGCCTGGTATGGAATTTGGGGGGACCCCCACGCATTTTTTTTTTAATTTTGGTTCGGGGTTCCCCTGTGGGGGAATCCCATGCCGTTTTTATCAATGAACTTTTATGTGTATTGCCGGGAGTCAGGACCGACAATTCATTATAGCCGCGAGTACTTTTAAATGATTTTTTTCCTTTAGAAATGTAATTTTGCTCTCGGACTGTTGTAAACACGGTAAACATGTGCCATTTTACAGGCATCTGTATAGAAGTCTATGCAAGTCGCCCCCAAAGTAGTACAGGAACCTTTTTTCTAAGTCGGAGCGACTTGCGTCGCCTGACAAGTCGCCCCCGTGTGAACCGGCTCTAAGGCATTCCCCGGTCTGGATACCTAAAACCCTCGTCCATTAGATTCGCTAATGGCGTCCTTCCTGTGGTAATCACATCCGGACAGATTTAGCAGGAAAACTCTACGCAGGCCCTGGACACAGGGGGGACTTGCCTGACCCGACTTTCACGCATACTATTTGGCAGCAATGCCCACCCATGCCCAAAGGTGCGTCAGTAATCCTGGAGGCAGCACATCTGGGATCTTATGAGGCCCTTCGCAACTCCCTTTATACTCTTAACACAGGCTATGAAAGGGGTTGTCAGGGCTTAGCACACAGTGCTAATAAAACCTAACCCGGTGAAAACCATATGGTCCCCTAGTACACCGCTTTTGTGTAATCCCAGGTTGGGGGAATTTCCCTCTCTACAAGACCCCGGCCTGGGGGTCGGCAAGGGCATCAAATACTTGAAGGATATTTGCAATGGTTCGGGGTTGTTTACTTTTGACAGACTGACATACAAATTCCAACTTCCAAATTCTTTCTTCTTCAGGTTCCTGCAGCTCGCAATTTAAATCAGTTCAGCTCCGGATGGAGCATGACGATCTCTGCTACCTCTGCTAAATTATGCTAAACTCTCTAAGCCACTATCTCAAATATACCGGGCACTGCTGCCAACCATTCAGGTTGGATTGGATGGGTTGTAGGACCTGTGGAGGGCAGAGGTGCAGGAGCTGGACAGTGAAGACTGGGAAGACATGTGGGATTATCCGCTCCAACCACTAGTTGCCGCTAGGGACAAGTTAATACAATTCAAAATCCTGCACAGAATATCCTATACGCCCCAACGCCTTCAACGCATACACACAACCTCATCGGTTGCTTGCTGGAGATGCTCTAGTATACCTGCTGGCTTCCTACATATATTCTGGGATTGCCCACAGGTTAACTGGTGTTAGTCCAGAGGTCAAGTGATCACACTCGACCTTAGCTGTCCATGTAACGTCCAGCTCAGACAGATAAGAGGGATGAGAGGTCCTACAGGAATAGATATCTCCTACCATTATCCTACCATGTGAAAACTGGGTACTAGATATGTTGTTAGTTTTAACTATAGTTAGATATGTTTAGTTTTGAGATACACGGTGAGTTATACGCTGTTATGCACATGGCTATGTGCACCAATTGGCCGGGGTATGCCCCAATGGCCCTGTTTTGTACCTCCACAGTGAAATTTTTCAATAAAAGTAATTTTAAAAAAAAAAGTAAAAGTAAAAAAAATAAAGACTATGAGCCAGTGTCCTACAAACGGTGGGAGCTCTACGTGACACTGCTTTAAAACCCTTCAATAGCACCTGGGTATAAATGGGGTAATTCTGACTGGATCCTATGATCTAGTATACAAGACGTTAGTTCAAACATTTTTGAAGTACAAGATAAGGTTTGATCAGCTGATTTAGGGTTTAACAATTGAATTGGGTTTAGGGTTTAACAATTGTATATGTAGCGCTACCCTTCCCCGCCCCCGTAGGGGCCGCCGGTGAATATGGTTATCTTCCACCCTGCACAGCCAGGTACACAAATCTTCCAAGCACACTGTAGTCAGAAAACAGTCCTTACAGCTTTGTTTGTTTGTATTTTATTAGGGGAATTGAACTTGCATAGGGTTGAGGGGATTATGGGATGCCTACTTCATCAAGGTAATCAATTCTTCAGGGACAACTATATACATCCAGTATATACACTCCTCTGCCTCCTGCACATATTTGCTTGCAGATCTATTCCTTTTCCTCCAGCACAACTCTTGCTTGTGGAACTACAACACCCAGGACCAGCTAGCACTGAAAAGGTGATCCAACACAGACTCAATCAGATCTAGAGCTATTGCTCTTTGCAGGCAGGGACCGCGGGCCCCTTTGGTAGTGTAGCAAAAATGAGGTCTTAGTGCCTAGCTGTCCCATTCCTGTGGCTACTGATCCCAGTACAACCTCTTTAGGCACGGCCAGCCCACCTGGCTGCAGCTGCCCCTCTTTCCTTCCCATTCCACCACAGTCCTCCTGACTGACTCTGCATCCATTCCAGACTGCTCTCACCCAGTCCTCTCAGGCTGCCTCTCAGTCCTCCTGACTGTGTGTCACTCACCAGCCCTCCTGGCTGTCTGCCTCCCTGAAGATTTGCACAGCAGTGTCCTCCCGCTGTCCTCTCCTTGCTCCTGTGCCTCCTGGTCAGGATCCCCCTGTGTGTCTTGAAGAGGGGTCCCTTCCGCACCCAAGCCCAGGCAGAGTTCACCCCCCCAGAGGAGGGAGCTACTCTCAAAGGCCTCGGACAGCCTAACACTCCATCTCCAACTTCCACCCGAACTCCACTCTGCCCCAACTGGGCTGACCCTGAGTATTTGAGGGGGCCTGCCCCTGCCAACCCATCTGTTGAGGATTGGTCAGGGCCCTCGTGAATACTCCAGGCAGCTCCTTCTCCCCTCCACTCTCATCCTTCTAGAACCTTCTGCATGTTTCTAGCCTGTCTGTATATACCCTAGCCTGTGTGTATATACAATAGCCTGTATATAGGCAATAATGAATCAATTAAATTAGATAAATATATAAATACACAATTATAAATATATAAATATATAAAGTGTCTCTTCAGTATTGCAGCAGCGCTGTGCACCCCAATTAAACAGGGTCTCTTTCTTAATCTATTTCAGAAAGTTCAAACATGGATCTGATAGCCATAGTTCCACCAATAAATAATCAAGATGTATTCTGTGAGGGTAGTAATCCTTTCACCAAGCGATACACCACGTGCTGGGGTCCCCAATGAAAACTCACTCACCAGAAATCAGATCAATAAAAGCCTTGATTAATAGTAGTAAATCTGCATCAATATCCAAAGCGACCACCAGATGTCAGTATTATTCCCAGTAGTTCCAATAGGATATGTAGAAGAAACAAAAATGCTCACATAGCGTGATACTGCTAAACATCTTTATTTGAACCATCCAAACATCCCCTTAAAACCATGCGTACCAAAATTTAATAAACATTGAGCAAAGATAACAAAGTGCACTGTGCCTGATTGCGTCCTCCAGTCGTGAAAACCTGTCAGGAGCGCTCCCTGTGTGTAACCACAGTCACACGCTTCCTGGTTCCTCGGTTGGTGGAGCACATGCGTCACTTCCTGTGCGACACGTCCCTAACGTTTCGTCACTTCCTGGACTTCTTCTGAGGGCGTGACACACAAGAAAGGAGGCCGGTATTTATATAAGTGGCAGGCGGAACAGCCAATCAGCAGAAGCAGACGCCCGGATGACTCACACATCCCCGCCCCTAATGCTAAATACTGTCAGCAATGTGTGAAATAACATCATCCGGACATTCTGCTCCCACAGGTCGTATTAAGCATGACAATACCGGTTCTAGTGGAAGATGACCTAATGCATAAAAAACAAGTACCTTGAATACCTGCAATCATTCAGTGTATGTGGCGCGGACATTGATCCGCAGCGCTATCATTGAGCAAGCACACTTTCGGTATTCATTAAAACTGATTAAAATATTCTCTCAAAATATAAAAGTATTTAGTAAACAAGAATTGTCTAGCAATTTTACATCATACATTGCTTATCCTATGAATAAAGATAAAAACTGCATAGCGATTTCCTAGCATGTATTGAATAATCGCATACGCTAAATTGCACCTGATAAACATATGTTGGAATATTAAAATAAATATATTGTCTAGCAATTTTACATCATACATTGCTTATCCTATGAAAAGATAAAAACTGCATAGCGATTTCCTAGCACGTATTGAATAATCGCATACGATAAATTGCACCTGATAAACACATGTTGAGATATTAAAATAAATATGTATTAAAATTGTATATCTAAAATGTATATATGTACATATATAAAATATATGACAATCCACATGTAAATATATGTATATAAAACATTTATATAAAACGTGATCATATTGGAGTCAAAATTATAATAAAAATTACACTGTGATAAAATGAAACTGGAACCATACCCCAGGGTATGTCTATGTGTCACTGATGAAACAATTTATGTCAAGCTCTATGTTAAGACCCTTGGGGACAATCACATCCACAGAATAGATCCAATGGGTTTCACGTTTGGATAACTCTCGGATGTTTAATTGGGGTGCACAGCGCTGCTGCAATACTGAAGAGACACTTTATATATTTATATATTTATAATTGTGTATTTATATATTTATCTAATTTAATTGATTCATTATTGCCTATATACATGTTCTACTATTTAAGCAGCTGCTACTAGTCATATAATTATTTATGTGCCGCACATACACCGTTAGAATATTGTACTAAGCGCAGAGCATTGTTGTTTTTTTGGGACGGGCATATACAACATACATTCATTCAATATACAATAGCCTGTCTGTATACACCAGCCTGTCTGTATATACCCTAGCTGTCTATAAACTACACTAGTCTGTCTGTATATACCCTAGCCTGTCTGCATACTACACTAGCCTATCTGTATATACCCTAGCCTGTCTATATAATACCATAGCCTTTCTATATACTACACTAGCCTGTCTGTATATACCCTAGCCTGTCTATATACTACCCTAGCCTGTCCATATACTACCCTAGCCAGTCTATATACTACACTAGCCTGTCTATATATTACACTAGCCCTTAACCTAGGTTCACACTTATGTGTTTAGTGCAAAATCTGACTTCCTGATAAATGTAATTTTATTTTTATTTATCATGATATAAAATAATGGATGTGGGGGCCTTTTGGTAGGCGTGATTTTTTTTGGTGGGGGTGGGAGCATTTCATTCTTGGACCCAGGCAGCACAATGTCTTGGGCCAGCCCTGGGCAAAGCACACTCTTCTTCCCACACTCTGCCCTGCTGGAGACAAAGAGCTTGCCCCTGGCCGTGTGCCTAATATGCACATGTGGGTTGAGGCAGAACCTGTTCGGGCAATCTGGTGCTGAGAGTCTAGTTGTCTAGGCCATGAAATGGCACCCTGCTGTATCACTATACCAAGGGCTGTGAAATCTTGCTGTGCCATGCTGTTGCCCTGAGGACTACTTCATTGTGCTGTGCCCTATTGCCACCCATCCTGTATACCTAAATCTCCCAATAAACACCCGCATGTCAGGTCCTGTGTGATTTGCCTCCGTGTGCTCTCTCTCTGCCCTCCTAGTTCATCATAGTAGGTTATACCAATTTTGATCCACCAGTATTATTTTTTGTAGTCCCCTTGAATACCAACCAGCCTGGCACAGAGAACTACAGGGATTGACGTCCCAGATGAGATTGAAGGACCTATGTAGGCCACCTTTCGAACTAATATCAATCTCAACTCTAATACAGTTCTCATAGAAGGTTGCTTGCTCTCCCTCATTCATTCATAAAACAGGAAATTATTTTCACATAATACTCTGTGATCACTCTCATTCGAAAAGGGGGAGCTTAGGAAGCTCATCTGCCCCTCTCCTCCCTCATTCACAGCACGCCTTCTTTGCTGTGAAAAAATGCAAGACATTTGTGAATGGATGAAGTGGAGAGTGAGCTATCCCACTGGGAGAACTGTAAAAAAAACTGTGACTGAGTTTCAGAGCCAGAAGCTCGGTGCTTACAATTGATGTATGGAATTAATGACAGAATTGCAGCAGCAGGCACACATGGGTGAAGATGTACTGTATTTTTACAAAACAACTGTCAAAATATATTTTTGTTTCCCAGAGTTCAGCTTTAACCACTTCAGCTCTGGAAGATTTACCTCCCTGCATGAAAAGGTCATTTTTGCAATACGGTACTGCGTTACTTTAAAAGAGAAGTATGGGTTTCCTTTTTTTTTTGCTTCCATCTCATACATGTGAGCTGCTGATATCTAAAAAATCTTTCCAGCCTTCTCAGAAGTGCCCCCATTCTGTTAAAATCGAGCTAAATACCTGTGGGAGGGTCCCCAGACTTTCATACAGCGTCATACGGACAATGGTCTGGCTCTGGAGTCTGGATCCACCCACTTTCCTGTCATTTTGCTTGATTGATGTCCTCTCTTTGCTCCTTACCGAGACTTCACAAAGCGTAGCTGCTCCCCCTCCCTCCTCCCCCTCCCTTCTCCCTTCTCCCCCCTCCCCGCTCCCCCCTCCCCCTTCCTTCTCCCCCCTCCCTTCTCCCCCTCCCTACTCCTCTTCAGCCTGTTCCAATGTTCAGAAGAATCGGCAGAGATATCAGCACTTCAGTCAGTGACTAAGGTAGGGGAAGTCACTGATAATTCTGTGTATGTAAATTTCCTCTACATATTTCTATATACCACCATACATCACCACATGCTGTACAGAGCCATCACATGCTATACAGAGCCATCACATGCCGTACAGAGCCATCACATGCCGTACAGTGCCATCACATGCTGTACAGTGCCATCACATGCCATACAGTGCCATCACATGCCATACAGTGTCACCACATGCCGTACAGAGCCATCACATGCCGTACAGTGCCATCACATGCCGTACAGTGCCATCACATGCCGTACAGAGACATCACATGCCGTACAGTGCCATCACATGCCGTACAGAGTCATCACATGTCGTACAGTGCCATCACATGCCGTACAGAGTCATCACATGCCATACAGTGCCATCACATGCTGTAGAGAGCCATCACATGCCGTACAGAGCCATCACATGCCATACAGCCATCACATGCCGTACAGAGTCATCACATGCCATACGGGGATGGGGATGATGGGATTGTATAGGAGTACAGGGGATGGGATGACAGGACTGTATAGGAGTACAGGGGATGATGGGACTGTATAGTGGTACAGGGGGTGGGGATGATGGGACTGTAGAGGAGTACAGGGGATGGGGATGATGGGATTGTATAAGAGTACAGGGGATGGGGATGACAGGACTGTATAGGAGTACGGGGATAGGCATGACGGGATTGTATAGGAGTACAGGGGATGGGGATGATGAGACTGTATAGGAGTACAGGGGATGGGGATGATGGGATTGTATAGGTGTACAGGGGATGGGGATGATGGGACTGTATAGGAGTACAGGTGATGGGGATGATGGGACTGTATAGGAGTATGGGGGATGGGGATGATGGGACTGTATAGGAGCATGGGGGATGGGGATGATGGGACTGTATAGGAGTACAGGGATGGGGATTGTATAGGAGTACAGGGGATGGTGGGACTGTATAGGAGTACAGGGGATGGGGATGATGGGACTGTATAGAAGTACAGGGGATGGAGGATAGGGATGACATTAGTGGCAGAAGGATGGTGGGGGGGGATGGGATCAGTGACAGAGGGATGGTGGTGGGGGGGATGGGATCAATGGGATCAGTGACAGAGGGATGATTTGTATGTACAATAAAGGAGACTCTGGGGACATATCAGGGGTCACTTTAGATGTGAGGAAGTTGTCAGTCTCCCTCTCCTATGTACTGTATACATGTAGAGAACAGACACAGGGCACATGTTACTATGCTCCTTACCATGTCTCCTCTTCTGATATAAAACAGTGCTATGTGTAGAGAACTTACCTGTGTTCATTTCTGTACATAAGAAGTTTGGCTGACTGCAGCCAAGCTTGTAAGTTAAGTTTTTGCCAGGATTTCAAACTACTCTCACCTTTCCTCCCCCCACCATACACTATGTTCTTGTGTTCATTTCTGTACATAAGAAGTTTTCAGTGACTCTCCCTCCTCCCCCGTCGGCTGGAGGAGACGCTGACATGAACTTTGAATGAGTGGGGGGGGGGATTCGGAGGATACAGGAACATAAATGTCCAGGGGAGAGGTGTTGGAGTCTTGCAGAGGAGAGCTTTCAGATAACAGCCAGAGAAAGGTGAAGGGACTTCACTTGTATCACATGGTCTCTCTTAGGGTTGCCACCTGTCCGGGATTCATCCGGACAGTATGGGTTTTGAAACATGTGCCCAGGTCTCTGACCACCTGAGACCCGGACACATTATTCATTTCAGACCCGCCAGTGGCTCCTTGTGCCATCAGTGCGGCCGTGTCTCCACGATTTCGGGTCCGCATCGCGGCAGCGCTGCTTGATTTCTGCTCCTGCTCAGCTGTCAGAGTGCGGGACAGGAGTCGGGACACAGAGGCAGAGGCGGAGCCTCCATGGTGCTCTCCTCGAATCCTCTGGCTGGCTGCAGAAGGGACAAGGAGGTGGGTGGAGCCTCCCCATTGCCTGCTGCTCTGGAATGTGTGCAGAGATCGCGCTGGGACTGCAGCCAAGCTTGTAAGTTAAGTTTTTGCCATGTCAGGATTTCAAAGTACTCTCACCTTTCCTCCCCCCACCATACACTATACATACACACACCCCCTCCCCCCACCATACCCTATACATACACACACCCCCTTCCCCCACCATACACTATACATACATAACCCCCCCAAACACCATCCATATATACAGTCCCCCCCCATACACCATCCATATATACTGTTCTCCACCCCCCATACACCATCCATATATACAGTTCTCACCGGGTGACACCATCCACTGCTCTACTGACCCCATCCACTGCTCTACTGACACCGTCCACTGCTCTACTGACACCGTCCACTACCTTACTGACACCATCCACTGGTCTACTTACACCATTCACTGCTCTACTGACACCATCCACTGCCCTACTGACACAGTCTGCTGCCCTACTGACACCGTCCACTGTTCTGCTGACACCATCCACTGCTCTACTGACACCGTCCTCTGCTCTGCTGACACCATGACAGTGTCCACTTTTAAGGTAGGCTACTTTCATATTTTAACTGAAATTTCTTTAATTAATCGAATCATATTTTATGGGTACACTAATGCTTTTGTTTTATTTAACCATGCCCCTTTAAGCCCCCCCCCATGGTTAATGCAATTTGGCCACAGCCACTGTTCACCGTAGCACACCTCATTACTACTCTCTTTGGGTAACCCAAGGTATTTTACAATCCTATAGCGTGTACTACAAAAAAATTGCCGTATGCCGCAAAAGTGTTCGGGTTTGGCTTGAAGAAAAGATGGCAACCCTAGTCTCTCTGCTTCCTGGTTTAAGCTGGGGACACGCTGCCATAGAAACAGAGGCACGTGAAGAACGTGCTCGCTCTAGATAGCAGCCTAGGTGTGCACCTCTTCACCAAACACACCCACATGTCCTCCAGAGGGAGGGAGTGAAGAAGAGGCTGGATTGTGGAGCTGTGTCCACCCCCTGGAAACTTTTGAACTGAGAGAGAACCGTTAGCGGCTGATTCTGGACACTTCAAAAGACTATTCTGCAAAAACTAAAGGGCTAAGGAAAGAAAGAAATGCAATGCAGGTATGGGGGTAGCATGTACTACCTATTTTTGCATTCCCATACTTCTCCTTTAAGGCCGGTTTCACACCGTTGGAAATTGGATGTGGGTTCTCCGCATCCAATTCACAATAGCAGGAGATTTTGACCGGCTCTCTATGGAGAGAGCCGCAGCAGGTCCGGTGCGTTTTGCACAAAAACACTGTGCGTCTTTTGGTCTGTTTCAGGTCCAAATTCAGCCCAAAATTCGGGCTGAAATCAGACCTGTAACGGTGAAGCAGGACGCTCCGGAACCCTGCTGTGAGCCGCATGTGGCTCTTATGTGAACCCAGCTTTACTGACAATTTATGTCTGTTTTTCCCACAAATAGAGCTTCTTTTGGTGGTATTTGATCACCTCTGCAGTTTTTATTTTTTGCGCTATAAACAAAAAAAAACCGACAAGTAAAAAATAAATAATATTTTCTGCTTTCTGCTATAAAACATATCCAATAAATAAATATAAAAAAAACAAATCTAGACCAATATTTATTCTGCTACATCATCAATACCGGTATATATTCTGCTACATATTTTTGGGGAAAAAAATCCCAGCAAGCGTATATACAGTAGATTGGTTTGAGCAAAAGTTATAGCGTATATAAACTAAAGGATATATTTATGGTATTTTTTTTTTAAACTAGTAACGGCAGGGATCAGCTATTTACAGCGGGACTGTGATATTGCGGTGGACATTCTGACACTAACTGACACTTTTTTGGGAACCAGTGACACAAACAGTGATCAGTGTTAGAAATATGCACTGTTACTGTACTAATGACACTGGCTGGGAAGGAGTTAACATCAGGGGTATCAAAGGGTTAACTGTGTTCCTAGCCAGTAAAACTGCTATAGGGCAGTCGTGAAATGTTTAATAACAATGACAATATAAATAATATTAATAACGAGTTTTTAACCTCCTCACGCCCGCGTTATAGCTGAAAGACAGCTACAGCGTGGGCCTAAATTGCCGGGAGGCCGTCCATGTATGTCCTCCCATGCATGAGCTGCCTGTGTGCCCCTTGCAGGGCGCGCGTGGTGCGCTCTGTGATCAGCGAGTCAATGAGACTCGACTAATCACAGATCCTGACCCCTTACCACGGGATCATCTGTCAGCCAATGACAGCTAATCACGTGATGTAAATAGAAGATCGGCTTTTTTCGCATGGACTTCCACTGCTGCTAAGCAGTGCCCACCAGTGCCACCTTCCAGTGCCCACCAGTGCCACCTAACAGTGCAAATGAGTGCTGCCTATCAGTGCCCACCAGTGCCACCTACAAGTGCCCAAAAGTGCCACTTATCAATGCTGACCAGTGCCATCTATCAGTGCACATCAGTGCTGCCAATCAGTGCTCATTAGTGCCACCTACCAGTACCTATCAGTGCCATTCAGTGCTGCACATCAGTGCCACCTATCAGTGCCCATGAGTGCCACCTTATTAGTGCCACCTTACCGGTGCCTATCAGTGCAGCTTATCAGTGTCCATCAGTACAGTCTCATCAGCGCACATTATTGAAGTAGAAAAATTACCTGTTTGCAAAATTTGCAAAACAGATTATGAAAGGTTTTTTTTCAAAATTTTCGGTCTTTTTTCATTATTTTTGCAAAAACTAAAAAACCCAGCAGTGATTAAATACCACCAAAAGAAAGCTCTTTTGGTGTGAAAAAAATTACAAAAATTCCATTTGGGTACAGTGTTGTATGACCACGCAATTGTCATTCAAAGAGTGACAGCGCTGAAAGCTGAAAATTGGCCTGGGCAGGAAGAGGTTTTAGGTGCCCAGTAAGCATGTGGTTAATAAGCATCCCTAACACCTGCACATTTGAGGGCTGGGAGATATAGAAAAAATCAAGGCATGTCAAATTCAGGGGGCATTTGTCATGAACCTGTTGTTCTGCCTGCTATACCTTGTAGCTATCAGTGGGTATCGTCCAGCAGTCATTGGTCTTGTGAATTAATTATCATGAATATAGTTGCTGTGAGGCCATCTCTACTCTTTTTCAGCGCCTTAGCATTCTGGGTATGCGCTAACCTGTCATTTGCTTTGGCCATCTAATAAACCTAAATTTTTCTTCCTGGCCCAGTAAAACCCACTTTCTTTTTTCCCCCTCCACCTTTGCCCAGCTATTTTAAAATTTATTAGTATACAGTGCCTTGAAAAAGTATTCACACCCCTTGAAATTTTCCACATTTTGTCATGTTGCAGCCAAAAATGTAAATGAATTCTGACTATGACCCTAAGAACACCATTCCTACAGTCAAGCACGGAGGTGGAAACATGATGCTTTGGGGCTGTTTCTCTGCTAAAGGTACAGGCCAACTTTGCTGCATTGAGGGGCCAATGGACGGGAGAATGTATTGTAAAATCTTGGATGGGAACCTTCTTCCCTCAGCCAGAACACTGAAAATGGGTCGAGGATGGGTCTTCCAGCATGACAATGACCCAAAACATGCTGCCAAGGCAACAAAGGAGTGGCTCAAGAAGAAGCACATTAAGGTCATATAGTGGCCAAGCCAGTATCCAGACCTTAATCCTATAGAAAGTTTATAGAGGGAGCTGAAACTTTGAGTTGCCAAGAGACAGCCAAGAAGCCTTAAAGGGGTTCTAAACCCTTGTGTTTTTCACCTTAATGCATCCTATGCTTGGTAATCAAATACTTATTTTACTCAATGAACTGCAACTCCATTTATAACATTTGAATCATGTATTTTTTTCTGCATTTTTGGTTGATATTCTGTCTCTATCATATAAAATACACCTACAATAAAAATTATAGACCCTTCATTTCTTTGTAAGTGGGCAAACAAAAAATCTGCAGGGGATCAAATACTTATTTTCCCCGATAGATAGATAGATAGATAGATAGATAGATAGATAGATAGATAGATAGATAGATAGATAGATAGATAGATAGATAGATAGATAGATAGATAGATAGATAGATAGATAGATAGATAGATAGATAGATAGATAGATAGATAGATAGTCGGGGTCAGAGGGGTAAACAGGTTTCTGGGAGACAGTTTATTAAACTTACAATCTGCTTTATTCAGCACCAAACAGAAAAATTATAGTCTTTGTAGCAGGTAAATCTTCCCATCAGCCTTTGGGCCATCCATGTAAGGGGTGCTTGGTCTGACACTAACTTGAAGGGTCGGCGCAACAGGTAGTAGCAGAATGTCTCCAGAGCCCATTTTATTGCCAGACTCTCTCTATCCACAATGGAATAGTTTCTCTCAGCCGGTGTGAGCTTCTGGCTCAAGTACACAACAGAGTGCTTAGCTCCCCCAACCACCTTGGAAAAGACTGCCCCCAGACCCAACTCTGAAGCATCAGTTTGTACCTTAAACTCTTTCTGAAGGTTTGGGGCTACTAGTACTGGTTCCTGGCACAAAGCTTTCTTCAAATGGCAGAGCGCTGCTTTTGCTTCAGTACACCAATGAACAACAGTAGAATTTATTCCCTTTGTCGGATATGTCAAAGGAGCTGCTAGGCTGGTAAAGTTGGGGATAAATCTCTTATAATACCCCACAATACCAAGGAAAGAATGCACCTGTTTTTTTGTGAGTGAACACTTCTGAATGGCCTCCACCTTGTTTATTTGGGGTTTAATCGTCTCCTCCAACCCAGTCTTGCTCTTTTCTGGGTACACTGTGGACCCTGCCTTTCAGATAGCATCCAGCACTAACTGGACTTTCTGTAAATGACTCTCCCAGTCGTGACTAAAGAGGACAATGCTGTCAAGGTAGACTCCTGAGAATTCCTTATGGGATCTCAGGACGAAATCCTTTGCTCTCTGGAAAGTGGCTGGGGCTGCATGCAACCCAAATGGCATCCTGGTGTACTGCCATAACCCCTCTGGCGTGCAATTTTCTCTTTAGAATCTTGGGAGAGTGGAATCTGCCAGTATCCCTTTGTCAAATCAAAATGATTAATGTATCGGGTCGGTCCTAATCTTTCAATGAATTCATCCACCAGGCGGCATTAGATTTACATCTGGTTTGGAGTCTTCATTTAATTTACAAAAATTGCTACAGAACCGTCAGGTTCCATTTGGCTTGCGGACAAGCACTATAAGACTTGACCAACTGCTTGAGGATTCCTGTGTCTCTGATGATATCATGTTCAATTACAGTAGTTAGGCCTGGCAGATTTGAAAAAATGTCTCAATTTCTCTGAAAGAATTCCCAGGACTCCTGTTTTTGAGAAGGGGAAAGGGCCTCTGCAATCCCTACCTTCCTAATCTGAGCGTCTGGATCTTCATGGACCTTCTGACTGACTGTCAAAACCTCTCTTTCTTTCCATGGTTTGATAAGACTAACATGGTAAAACTGGTAAGTCTCTGTGTAAGGTTTTCTTTTTGCGGGTTGATAGACCTTATAATTATTTGTTCCCACATTCTACACTATATCAAAGAGTCCCTGCCCTTTGGCAAGAAACTTGCCCTCTACTGTAGGCACTAATACAAGAACCCGGGTTTAAACTTTCTAACCTTGGTAGACTGGTTGTACACATGACACTGGGCCTTTTACACCACCTGCAAATGTTCCCTAACTATGGCATAACTTTTGTCATTCGATCTTACATTTCTGCAGTGTGTTCCACCACATTCTGATAAGCTTCTTGTTCCCATGTCTCTTTCACTACATCCATTGGTCCACGGGGTGTCTCCCATAAACCATTCTCAAAGGGGGGAGAACCCTGTGGAGGCCTGGGGTACCTCTCGTATGGCAAACAACAAGGGAGGCAACAATCCCAAATATGACCATCCTCTTCAGCTACATTTTTTGCATCTCCTTTAAGGTTTTGTTGAATCGCTCCACTAACCCGTCAGTTTGTGGATGATACACTGAAGTCTGCAAGTGTTTACTCTTAAACAGTTTACAGAGCTCCTTCATCACTTTAGATATAAATGGGGTATCTTGATCCTTCAAAATCTCAGATGGGAGCCCTGTTCTCATGAACATGTGAAGCGAACTGCGAAAATGGAATGCCAGGTTGGTTTTTTGAAAGGTTGGGCAGGATTCACAGTAGTCCTTATTTTTCCGATTTACCAGGCCAAAATAAACACTGTAAAACCCGTTCCTGAGTTTTAGCAACCCTGAGGTGGCCCCCAAGTACATGACTATGAGCCTTGGACCTAAAAGGCCAAGGTACCACCGGTTGTTCAATCACCCAGGGCCTGTACAAGGGGGGGCGGAAGGATTGGATGCCCTGAGTGGTACTATTTACTGGAGGAAAGGGGGCGCATGTGAAGTGCTGGCTGTGTGCTTCTTAAACTGTCTGGACACACCAGCCGCTAATACCTACACCTGCAACAATGTGCTGAGTGCGCTCCTGCACCCGGCACAAGCCTAGAACAGACCAGCGCTTCAATTATTCACTCCCCTGTCAGTGGAGATACACCCCCTTACAGGCACTTGGTATTCCCTGCCCAGCATCACACACTGAGAGGTTGGCCGGAGGCGGGATGGGAGCAGTGGCGTTGCTATGGTGGTGCGGGGGGGGGCGGACCGCACCCGGGTGACACCATAAAGAAAGCTGTCAGTTGTAGTGGGTGCTTTTAAGCCCCCCTCCCTCCACCCCCCCATCAGTGAAGCTGTGATAGCGGCGGAGTGACAGGGGAAAGGTGAGCTGCGGGATGTCAGAATGTTTTCCCTACTTGCCCCCCCTTTCTCCTGTCAGCAGTGCGGAAGGAGAGATATTGGCTCTCTCATTAGGTTCGCCGCCCAGCTTCCTGCCCGCTCTTTTTCCCTCCCCACTGGCCAAAATGCAGGGCCAATCACAGCAGACTAGTGGAGCATCATGGGACATATAGTCCCAGAAGATCAGGGACCCATTGCTCTCCACAGGGAAGAGACTACAGCTCCCAGCATGTACTCTGCTGGGGGAAAAAAGAGAGAGAGAGAGCCCAGAACCCAGAAACAAGCTGGGGGAATGAGTGATATACTGCTCCAAAAGACAGAAACAGAAAGAGAGGAGTGTACCGGGGGAAGCCAAAGAGAGAGCCATGCCGCTAACCAGAGAGAGCCACGCTGCTAACCAGTGTCATCAGAGAGAGCCATACTGCTAACCAGCGCCACCAGAGAGAGCCACGCTGCTAACCAGAGCCACCAGAGAGAGCCAGGCTGCTAACCAGCACCACCAGAGAGAGCCACGCTGCTAACCAGCACCACCAGAGAGAGCCACGCTGCTAACCAGCACCACCAGAGAGAGCCACGCTGATAACCAGCACCACCAGAGAGAGCCACGCTGCTAACCAGAGCCACCAGAGAGAGCCACGCTGCTAACCAGAGCCACCAGAGAGAGCCACGCTGCTTATCAGAGCCACCAGACAGAGCCACGCTGCTAACCAGAGAGAGCCAATCTGCTAATCAGAGCCACCAGAGAGAGTCACGCTGCTAACCAGAGCCACCAGAGAGAGTCACGCTGCTAACCAGCGCCATCAGAGAGAGCCATACCGCTAACCAGCGCCACCTGAGAGAGCCAGGCTGCTAACCAGAGCCACCAGAGAGAGCCATGCTGCTAACCAGCACCACCAGAGAGAGCCACACTGCTAACCAGAGCCACCAGAGAGAGCCACACTGCTACCAGAGCCACCAGAGAGAGCCACGCTGCTAACCAGAGCCACCAGAGAGAGCCACGCTGCTAACCAGACACACCAAAGAGAGTCACGCTGCTAACCAGAGACACCAGAGAGAGCCACGCTACTAACCAGAGCCACCAGAGAGAGTCACGCTGCTAACCAGCGCCACCAGAGAGAGCCATACTGCTAACCAGCGCCACCAGAGAAAGCCACGCTTCTAATCAGCACCACCAGAGAGAGCCATGCTGCTAACCAGAGCCACCAGAGAGCCACGCTGCTAACCAGAACCACCAGAGAGAGCCATGCTGCTAACCAGAGCCACCAGAGAGAGCCACGCTGAGCCACTACCAGAGCACAGACGTGCTACACTACTGACCAAAGTCACCCCGGGCAACACAGAGTGAGCAAACATCTAGCGGGAGGGATCACTGCAGCAGTTTCGCTGGGTCTGGTAAGAGGGCCTGTAGGCCATTATGCTTTACTGATCCTAGGACTGAGCCATTAGGAACTGCCTAACCTGCTATCCTCTAGCCCTAATACTGCCTCTGCAGGCTAGAGGATAGCAGGTTAAGCAATTTTTGACTGCCACTGAGCTCCAATACTGTACTGCTGGCCTGAAAATATTGTGTGTGTGTGTGTGTGTGTGTATGTAGGGGGGGGCGCAGTTTGCCATCTTTGCCCTGTGCACCAAATGACCTTGTCCCGGCACTGCAATCACCTCATCATTTTTCACAGCAAAATGGGGAAATCGCATATCTGTCCCAGGTTGCTGAGGTTTACCATTCAACACTGTGACCTGTTCCCTTGTGGGGATCAAAGTGCAGTCCTTCATCTGAGCACTAAAAAAATCCTCCCAGGAGCCCCCAAGATCTGACAAATCTGGCTCATAGGAAGTGCTCTCCGCTTTCAATCCCGCAAACACCTCCAGGGGATGTGGGTCAACTTCTGCAGGCTCACACATCACCTGGCACATATCATTACTATTCACGTTCTGCAACACAGTATTAATTACTTTATCTGAGGGTTCCTCCTTTTTGGGAAAGGCCCCTGAACCCTTGAGCTTTTGTTCATACAAAATATGGGTCAGTTCTGCCCAATTAGCAAATCATGAGGCAAACTTTTAATGTAGCAGTTCCTACTGGTGTAGCTAGGGTTACACGTAGTCTTTAACACCACCATGCATACAGATGATCCCTGTTCCCCTGGTATCACCTTTCCCAGCAACCTGTATGATCGGAGCAGGGTGATTACACTCACCAAATAACGAGCGCTACCACCTCCTGTCCATTGACCCGCACCACACACTCATGCAGATTCAGGCTGGTTTCGGCACATACTGCATAGGCATACATGAAGCAACATCAACCTATGTCGCATTCCATTGGCTTCTCCTGCCTTGTACATTGGGCTGCCACATGACCCAGTTGGTGGCAGGACCAACAGCTAACCTCACAAGGTTCCCTTTTGCCCTGCCAGTTCTCAGGAGGGTTTGGCGCTGGGGTGCTCCTGGTTATGCACCCAAGAAGACACCATGCGGTCAACAGGTGCTATCCTGGCACTGGAATGTGCTTACTTGGTCTGGCCCAGCTCTCTAGTGACAGAGGGACCCTTATGGAAACTTTCTGCACAGCTGTATCATTCGACAGCATTCGAAAAGGGGCCAGCACATTCGCCCAATCTTTCTCAGGCAGTCCTTCCCTTGTTTCAATCTGCTCAAATATTGCAAAGTAGGCTTCAACATTATCTGTGACCACAGTAATTTGTAGCACCCACTGTACAGCCTTCCAGGATCACCCTTCACAAAAGAGACACCCTCACCATTTCAGTCTGCTGGGTCGCTGCCTTCTGTAAACCCGCTATCTGTACAACCAGTAAGCAGTTTGTCTCTGGTTGAGCAGCGACTGTCTGTACCAGGACCTGCTCCTGGCAGGCCTAGGCCTGCGCCAGGACCTCCTCATGACGGGCCTGTGCCTGCATATTAGCCAGTATTAGTGGCTTAACCACTTCAATACTGGGCGCTTTCCCCCCTTCCTGCCCAGGACAATTTTCAGCTGTCAGTGCTGTCGTACTTTGAATAATTGTGCGGTCATACAACACTGTACCCAAACTAAATTTTTATCATTTTCTTCCCACAAATATAGCTTTCTTTTGGTGGTATTTGATCACCTCAGTGATTTTTATTTTTTGCTAAACAAACTAAAAATGACTGACATTTAAAAAAAAAAGTTTTTCTTCGTTTCTGTTATAAAATGTTTTCTCCTTCACTGAGGATGGGCACTGATGAGGCGGCACTGATAGATGCCACTGGATATGCAGCACTGATGAGGAGCAACTGACAGGCATTACTGATTGGCATCTGAAGGGCACTGACAGGTATTACTGATGAGGCACTGATTGGCACATTTATGGGCACTAATTGGCACATTTATGGCCACTGACAGGCGTTACAGATGGGGCACAGACTGGCAGCTGATGGGCACCTCACATGGGGGCTGCGCTGATAATCAATGTGCTAATTATCAGTGCAGACCCCCCCCCTCTGACAAGGAGAGCCGATCGGTTCTCCATGTCAGCGTGAACTGAGGAAAGCCGTTTACCGGCACTTCCTGGTTCACGCTGTTATCATGTGATTGGTCACAGCTGATCACGTGGTAAGGAGCCTCCGCCAGATTGGAGATGCGGTGTGTCAGAGTGACACACAGCACCACTAATCGCCGCGCTGCATGCCCCTGCAGGTGCGTGCCTGCACGTTATCCTGAAAGACGTCATATGACATCAGGATAACAGAACCACTACCCGGCCGTTATTCTGCTATAGGCTGGGTGGGAAGTGGTTAAACCATTCATCCATTGCTTTTTCTGATGCTTTTGAAGCATCCCTCAAACTGCCCAATGAATTTGTCCACCAATTGTTGGGATCAGAGCTTCTGGGAGACAGTTCATTAAACTTAACATTTGCTTTATTCAGCACCAAACAGAAATATGTGGTGTGGGGTTGTTTTTCCGGGGTTGGGCTTGGTCCCTTAGTTCCAGTGAAGGGAACTCTTAAGGCGTGAGCATACTAAGACATTTTGGACAATTTCATGCTCCTACCTCTGTGGGAACAGTTTGGGAATGGCCTCTTTCTGTTCCGACATGACTGCGCACCAGTGCAAAAACAAGGTCCATAAAGACATGGATAAGGAAGTTTGGGGTGGAGGAACTTGACTGGCCTGTACAGAGTCCTGACCTCAACCAGATAGAACACCTTTTTATATGAATTAGAGCAGAGACTGTGAGCCAGATCTTCTGGTCTAACATCGGTACCTGACCTCACAAATGCACTTCTAGAAGAATCGTCAAACATTCCCATAGACACACTCCTAAACCTAGTGGACAACCTTCCCAGAAGAGTTGAAGCGGTTATAGCTGCAAAAGGTGGGCCATCTCAATATTGAACCCTACCGACCATTAAAGTTCATGTGCGTATAAAGGCAGGCGTCCAAATGCTTTTGACAATATAGTATATTTGTAATTTACGAAATGACTGCCTATATCTTTTCTTGAGACCCAAGATGCGAGTCCAGTACAGACAACCAAAAAATGAAATTAGAGCAAGAATTGTTCTACACATAAGGAGTTATTTTCATGGTGGTGCCCATTTTTTCACTATTTTGTGTATATGCTATTGGCTTTACATGGGGGCTTTTTCCAGGTGATATGGAATGAGAACTTTTATATATAAGATTTATAGCTCTGGATCCCTCTTTTTTTTTTCAAGTTAAATATTTTAAATCAAATGTTGAAAATGTGTTCACCTTCTAGTAAGGGTCCAAAGTGCAACTTAGCCAAGTCCAAATAGCATTTATCAAATGTATCATTCAATCACATGTAGCTTCGTTCTGCTGATACATTGCGGCCAATAAATAATCTGGATCAATTCCAGGAAACTCCAGTCTATCTAATGTTGATTATTAATACAACTCCAAATGATATGTGTTTATAGTTCAAAAATAAAGATAAGGAACTATGAATGTTATTTTTTTTTTTTTTTTATCACCAGGCACATAAACACAAGCAATAGCCAATAATTGGTAAGCAATTGTAAATTGTCTTTATATTACACCAGGGAAGATAGTGCTGCAGATGATTTACTTGCTTTGCACCAACACAATTTCATCCATTTATTGAGTACTAATGAAGAAGCACAAGCACTCTGCCCTTTAGAAAAGAAAAATAAATAACTTGGCCATAAAGTATATACATATATATGTAGCACCCTGGAGTTTAGTCAGGGTTGCTCCTTGAAATTTACTTGTCAGGAATAGTCATCTTGGCTAAGTTGCACTTTTCTCTTCTACCGCTAGGTGGCCGGGTACTTCTTGTTACTAGATACGAAAAGGGAAACGCAAGGTCAGATTATAGGTATATGGGGCATCTCAGCCAATGGGCAGGGATTTTCTTGAATCTCTTGGCTTGCTGGGAGAACATATATATTTGGGTGGAGTCAGGTGATCTTTGTTCTGTGCCACCTGGACGGTTGTCTGGGTGGACATGTGTAGTGTTACCTGGGCTGCTAGGCCAGAGATTGGGCCTATCCTGGGCACATCTGGCTGCTGGTCTGTCTGAGAGCCTATCCAGAGGCAGGAGAGAGCAGTGCAGGGTTGGTACTGCGGCTTGCAGTCCAACCAAAAGTGATGGTTCTGCCGGCCGGAGAACCTGTTGTGGTCGGAGGTAGAGGGGAAGCTGTCGCCAGTAAGGGACCATCCGCCTTTTTACCAGGGACCACAGTGAGTAACTGAAGCAACTATCATAGCAGCATTCTTACCAACCGGGGACGGTGAAGAATCGGGAAACTTCAGTGGGTATCAAGCCAGGGACCCAGCCAGCGGAGGTGACGCTTGCAGAGCAGCTTTATGTGTCAAGCCAGGGACCGAGCAGGTCAGTGGGATGAAGCTTGAGAGGTATCTTGAGTGCCAAGCTAGGGACCCAGCAGAGAGGTGGGGTGACGCTTGCGGAAGATAACACCGTGAAGATTGGAGGAGCTCAAGGGATTCAGCGGCAGTGAATCAGCGGGTCTAGTGAGAGATCGGGAGCTCAGTGGTCTGAAGAACTACAAGGAGGAACGTTGCTATCCCGGCTGGGAGTGATACCCAGAGCCCACCTGCTATCACCAGAGTTGTGCAAGAAGCTGCTGTCCCTGCATCTGTGACTACCCCAGAACCCAGCGCAACAGTTGCACCTCGAGGCCATGGTCAGGCCCAACTGCTCGCCTTGATGTCCAAACTACCGGAGCCAGGTAAGCCAGTGAGGAATAAGAGCAGTGTGCCTGTGGGGGAGGTGATGCCGGTGGCCGTTAAAGAAGATAATGTGGTTGTGCCAACTAAAGCAAGTGCCAAGTGCAACTATATCTCGGCCAAAGAGTGTTCCACTATAACCAATTTGGGCAGTTCGTCAGATGGCCTTTTGGAACTCTTTTCGGATACTTTGTCTTACACTGGTAAGTGGGGTGATGAAGAGCTAATAAGGGATGTACAGGAGGATGAAGCCCTCTACTACTACTGCTAGTGTGCAAATTAAGCCAGTGTAGCTCCGCTGATCAGCATCACCAGGTCCTTTAAGGAGGATCATGGGGTTCAATTGGTCCCTAAAGCTCGACCTCTAATGCCAATGCCTAGCACCAAGTCTGACCATAAGCCGGATATGGTTGCCGGGTGCTCAGTTTGGTGTGCTCCAGACGGCCGGGTCCTACCCAGATATGGGGATCCCAAGACTCTGACTCGGCTGTCAAAGACACAGCGCATAATCATAAAAAAAGTGGCAGAAGAATATGGGTACTTATAACCCTACATACCTCCTCATCTGGAAGAGATCTCGGAGAAGGAAATTAAATGAATGGATGAAGCCGTGCGTGGGTTCCTCCAGATTCCTCTTAGTGCAGACTAAGTTGTCGCCCAGGGTGGCTGGAAAGTACCTATCAGTGTTGGACACCTGGAGTTACGTCAGGAAGATTAACTTAGATGGTGTAGTCATCCGCCGACCGGACAAAAAGGACATAAAGCGCTTTGTCACCACGGTGAATGCAAAGGGAGAGTCCGTAATTCTACCCGACCCCGCGTACTCCTGGTAAACCCCATCAGAATGCCATTACTATTACCTTGGATTACAAATATGTGTTGTGTGATGTCAAGGACGCCTTGCTGACAGCCACTTTACACGCACATTTAACTCGTTAGTGGAGAACATTTCAGAGAGCTGTACTGCCCGGACTGTGCTGGACTGAATGCTGCCAGCAGATACATGGAGTGCCCACCTGAGTCACGTTGGCTAAAAAGTTGAAGTTGTTGGGGTGATTCACCCTGAAGGGCAACTTGTGATCTTCAGCAGGTTGTTGCTTGTTGAGTGACGACCAAAAATCTTCTATTTCCCCGGCTGTCATAAGTACAGACTGAGGATATCTTTGAAGGGAGACCTGTGTTTTGAAGTGCGGTCCCTTGCATCAAGGCCTGGCTGCTTGTTGCCTGAAATGCAGCTGTGCCTCCTTGTCCCTGGAGTTGTCCCCGAAGAAGAAGGGAAATATGTGTTTAGTCAGTTAGAATAGGGTATAATAGAAGGGTAAAACCCCACCATGCATGTGAATAATGGACTAAATCGTACGTCTAAACTGCTTCTAGTGTGGCCACCAGGTGGCATGAACAGTGCTGACCCAAGTGAACTTTATTCATATTATGTGCTAAGTTCAAGTTTGTTGATTAAAGGAGAGGAGGTGGCATTCGCCTTTGAGGATGGGGCCCGCTCTCCCGGATGGAAATAATGCAAATGTTTTATAGGGTATTGACCCTGCTATGCTGTCTTCGGCTGAGGACAATCGAACCCTGTTTAATCACGTATGTAAATACTGCACCTTGTTACAATAGGATAGGATGCATTTTTTTTGCATTGCTGTTGATTCTCTCTTTCAGGTGTCGGTACGTCTTCCTTGGCTAAGGAGAGACAGGGGTCTAACCTGCCTTCAACACTAACCCATTTCTGTATTATCACTGTATAGATGATGAATTTTTAATCTTAAATTTTTAATATAATGTATCAATTTGGGCTGTATGTTATCTTTCTGCATTTAATTTATCAATCATGATTATTGCGATTTAAATTTTTATTGATTATGTTTACTGATTACCTGTACTAAATATTTTATGATCATCAAATATATGATATGTTAATCATTTATGGAATAAAAATGATATTATTATTATTGATCTAATTATTACTATTATTATGGTTATCATTATTGTGATTATTATCATTATGAATTATGTGTTCATCAACTGTGTATTTCACGTGATTGTGACATCTAGTTAAATCAAAGTAGATCATATGTATTTTATCACTGTTTATATATGTACCATTACACACACATAGACATGCCCCATGTAAAATCCCAACAACTCCTTTTCTATCCATATCCACTGTGTATATATATATTTTACACAGATAGTGAGGAAGTAAGGTTGCTGCTTAGGCCTGCCTTTAAAATTGTACAAAAATATTTTTGATATTTTATTGTCTTATATGACACATCGTAATTTCTTATATGTCTATTTGATACCTATGTTTATTTCATGTGGTACGCCACATCTGTATGTTATATTGTTAACCCTTTCCTGTTTTCCCTACCCATCTCAGTTTTTGCCAGGACACTCGCTTTCAGGCTTGAGAGCTTAAAATTATTTTTCTGCAAATTCCGAGTCGTAGTTTTGCAGACAGGGGGAGGATGTAGCACCCTAGAGTTTAGGCAGGGTTGCTCCTTGAAATTTACTTGCCAGGAATAGTCATCTTGGCTAATTGTTAGAGATCCACTGATTTTTCCCTAAGTTTGGCCTGGTTGCACTTTTCTCTTCTACCGCTAGGTGGCTGGGTACTTGGTGGTACTAGATACGAGAAGGGAAACGCAAGGTCAGATTATGGGTATATAGGGTATCTCAGCCAATGGGCACGGGTTTGCTTGAATCCCTTGGCCTGCTGGGAGAACCTATATATTTGGGTGGAGTCAGGTGATCTGTGTTCTGTGCCACCTGGACGGCTGTCTGGGTGGACGTGCCCGGGCTGCTAGGTCGGAGATTGGGCCTATCCCGGGCACATCTGGCTGCAGGGCTGTCTGAGGGCCTATCCAGAGGCAGGAGAGAGCAGCGCAGGATTGGGACTGCGGCTTGCAGTCCAACCAAAAGTGACGGTCCTTCCGGCCGGAGAACCTGTCGTGGGCGGGGGTAGAGGCAAAGCTGTTGCCAGTAAGGGACCATCCGCCTTATTACCAAGGACCACAGTGAGTAACTGAAGCAAGTACCAGAGCAGCATTCTCACCAACCTGAAATAAAAATATCTTTTGCATTCAAGAAGTGCCTGGCACCCAATAACTCTATCCACCTTGCACCCACTATGCCTCATGACCCACCATATACAGAAAGATGTCAGCTACCTCTGACCCTGGAGGTTCTCATTAGACTGAAGGGGGCCTGAAACCTTGCCACATATATAATGGAGAGGGAGCAGAACATCAGAACAGCTGTCAGGCTGTTATTGCGATCTGTGCCCCTGCTACGGAGATTCACTCTGTTTGTCTGTGCCTCTGCTACAGATATTCACTCTGTTTGTCTTGTTTACAATTAGCACCAAAAGTGAAATGAATCCCCAATTGTAAGGTTGACACCAGAACAGGAATAGAGGGGAAAATTTGCAATAGGGACACTACTTTTGGTGACCACCAGGGACTGCCTTAACTTTGAGGGATTTCCTGTTACTTCCTCTTTTGACAGTAAGTGAAGGGAAATCTCCCCAAAATGAGAAAATGCCTTTAAAGGATAAGTTCACCTCTTATAACATGTAACATGTTCCAGCAGCTGCAGCCACATAATTCATTCACAGTGCTCATGTCAGCTTGTAGTTTCAATGAACTACTATAATGCTGCTGAGCACTTTGGTAGTTCATTCTTTCTGGCTGTCAGTGTGTGTGCCTACCCATATGAGGCACAAGCAGACAGATACACAGATAAGTCTGCAGAAGTCCTGCATGGTACCCGTCGTCTTTTGATCATTGTTGCAATGCTTTACAGGCTCCAAGTTAAAAAAAAAAAAAAATCAAATTAGATATCAGATATACTTTAAAGTGGTTCTAAAAGGCAGAAGGCATAGAATGCATTAAGATAAAAACTTTCTGTGTGCAGCAGCCCCCCTAATACTCACCTGTGCCCATCTCGATCCAGCGATGTTGCACAAGAGACTCGGCTGTCCAGGACTCTCCCTACTGATTGGCTGAGACACACAGCAGACACCATTGACTCCCCCTACTGTCAAAGTCAGTGAGCCAATGAGGAGAGAGAGATGGGAGGGGTGGGGCCGAGCCGCAGCTCTGTGCCTAAATGAACACACACAGTAGTGGCTCGGGTGTCCCCATAGCAAGCTTCTTGCTGTGGGAGAACTCGGCAGGAGGGAGGGACCAGGAGCGCCGGTGTTCCATCAATATGTACCCGCCCTCAAAAAGTGCATGCGCAGAATGGAAGGGCACTCCAGCTGAGTTGCCAATCAGCTGAAGTGACGTCCCATAGCGCATGCTCACATCATAGGAGCCTTTTTTCAACGGGAGATACCATTTCTCAAGCACAATTTTAAAAAAGCTCATCAAAAAGACCCTCCTGCGATGTGCGCTTGCGCTATAGTGGCGTCACCCCAGCTGATCGTCAACTCGGCTGGAGTGTCCTTCCGTTCTGTGCATGCGCGGGCACTTTTCGACAGAGGGCACAAATTGATAGAACACCTGCGAGGTACCCGAGAAGAGGAGGATCTGGGCTGCTCTGTGCAAAACCACTACACAAAGCAGGTAAGTATAACATGTTTGTTATGTTTAAACAAAAAAAAAACCCAAGACTTTAGTGTCACTTTAACAACCGGCCCATAGCTGAATGACGGCTACAGGGCGGTTCCATAACTCTGGGAGGGCGTACAGTGACGTCCTCCCAGAATCCCACTCTCGCACAGGTTATTTCTCACACACAGCATATGCATAGCACAAATTACACCCAAAAACACATTCTGCCATTACTCCCGAGTATGGCGATACCACATGTGTGAGACTTTTACACAGTGTGGCCACATACAGAGGCCCAACATGCAGGGAGCACCTTCAGGAGATATGGAGCACCCAGGCCAATTCTGACATTTCTCTCCTACATGTAAAAATCATCATTTATTTGCTAGAAAATTACATAGAACCTCAAAACACATGGTAAACGGCCGCTGATCGCGGCCGTTTACCATGTGATTGCTCCATCAAATGACGGAGCGATCACTTGTAAACAAACCGTGACTTGACGCCGGTTCCTCTCTCCCCTCTGTGTACCAATCAGTACAGTGTGGGAGGAGAGAGGGAGGGATCGGATGGCAGCAGCGCTGTGGGCTGGATCTGTAGTGCCCACAGTGCTGCTCTGTAACAATTGCAGTCACATCCAGCCATCCATGCTCAGCCATCCCTCCATACTCTGTAATACCCTGCAATAATCTGCAATGCCCTGCAATAATCTGCAATGCCCTGCAATACCCCGCAATGCCCTGCCATACTCTGCAATACCCAGTCATATTCTGCAATACCTCGCAATACCCAACCATACTCTGCAATACTCGGTGATACCCAGCCATACACTGCCATACCCAGTCATACTCGGTGATACCCTGCAATATTCAGCCATACCCAGCCATGCTCAGCCATACTCGGCTGTACTCGGCCTCTGTATGTGGCCAGGCTGTGGAAGTCTCACACATGTGGTATCACCGTACTGAGGAGGAGTAGGAGAATCTATTTTGGGGTGTCATTTTTGGTATGTACATGCTATGTGTTAGAAATATTGTATAAATGGACAACTTTGTGTTAAAAAAAAAAAAAATGCGTTTTAACCACTTCCCGCCCGCCGTCATACGACGTCCTTGACTTTGTGTGGGGATATCTGAATGATGCCTGCAGCTACAGGCATCATTCTGATATCAGCTTTTTCAGCCAGCGATTCCTTACACCATAAGAATGATCATAGCGGCTATTTCACTGCTTGATCGCTCTTACGGGAGGCGAGAGGGGACGTCCCCCTCCTCCCGCCGCCCTCTGGTGCTTCTACCGACTCACCGCTATGATCAAAGCCAGGATCGTTTTTTTTATTTAATTTCAGGCTTCCCAGCCTAGAGGTGTTATGTGGGGTTTTATTGACCCCATATCTCACTGTAAAGGAGGACCTGTCATGCCATATTCCTATTACAAGGGATGTTTACATTCCTTGTAATAGGAATAAAAGTGATCAAAAAATAATTTTTTTGGAAAAAAGTGTCAAACTAAAATAAAAATGAACAATAAAAAAAAAAAAAAAAAATGTTAAAGCGCCCCTGTGCTCGCATGCAGAAGGGAACGCATATGTAAGCCCCGCCCACATATGAAAATGGTGTTTAAACCACACATGTGAGGTATCGCTGCAAATGTTAGAGCGAGAGCAATAATTTTGGCCCTAGACCTCCTTTGTAACTCAAAACGTGTAACCAGTAAAAAATTTTATAACGTCGCCTATGGGGATTTTTAAGTAGCAAAGTTTGGCGCCATTCCACGAGCATGTGCAATTTTGAAGGGTGACATGTTAGGTATCTATTTACTCGGCATAACTTCATATATTTCACATTATGTAAAAATATTGGGCTAACTTTACTGTTTTTTTTTTTAAAGCACAACTGTTTTTTTTCCAAAAAACGCGTTCGAAAAATTGCTGCGCAAATACCATGCGAGATAAAAAGTTGCAACAACCGCCATTGTATTCTCTAGGGCCTTTGCAAAAAAAACATATATAATGTTTTGAGGTTCTATGTAATTTTCTAGCAAATAAATGATGATTTTTACATGTAGGAGAGAAATGTCAGAATTGGCATGGGTGCTCCAGAACTCCTGAAAGTGCTCCCTGCATGTTGGGCAGAATATATGTGGCCACACTGTGTAAAAGTCTCACACATGTGGTATCGCCATACTCGGGAGTAATAGCAGAATGTGTTTTTGGGTGTAATTTGTGCTATGCATATGCTGTGTGTGAGAAATAACCTGCTAATATGACAATTTTGTGAAAAAAAAAAGAAAAAAAAAATCTTGATTTTGCAAAGAATTGTGGGAAAAAATGACAACTTCAAAAAACTCACCATGCATCTTTCTAAATACCTTGGAATCTCTTCTTTGCAAAAAGGGGTCATTTGGGGGGTATTTGTACTTTTCTGGCATGTTAGGATCTCAAGAAATGAGATAGGCCGTCAGTACTTCAGGTGTGATCAATTTTCAGATATTGGCACCATAGCTTGTGGACTCTATAACTTTCACAAAGACCAAATAATATACACCAATTTGTACTTATTTTTACCAAAGATATGTAGCAGTATAAATTTGGGCCAAAATTTATGAAGAAAAATTACTAATTTGCTAAATTTTATAACAGAAACAAAGAAAAATTCATTTTTTTACAGAATTTTCAGTTTTTTTTCTTTTATAGCGCAAAAAATAAAAAACCCAATGGTAATTAAATACCACCAAAAGAAAGCTCTATTTGTGTGAAAAAAAGGACAAAATTTTCATATAGGTACAGTGTTGTATGACTGAGTAATTGTCATTCAAAATGTGAGAGCACCGAAAGCTGAAAATTGGTCTGGTTAGGAAGGGGGTTTAATTGCCCAGTGGTCAAGTGGTTAAGGGTCTATTCACACATGCATTAATGAAATGTTGTTATCCTACATTAGTAGGAGCTCATACCTCCCAACTTTCTGAGATAGGAACGAGGGACACCTATTAGCATGAATGTAGGCATAGGAAACACCCCCCTGCCACGCCCCCTTAAAGGCAAATTATTAAAAAAAATATCTATCTATCTATCTATCTATCTATCTATCTATATACATACATACACACATACCCACAAGTGCTTTTTTTTACCATTACTATTCATATATATATTATATTACAAATGCAACAAATTAGAAATTGAATGAAAGGTTTAGCACTGGGAAACACTTTTTTAAACATAAAAAGTGCATTTTATATACAATTATTTAGATCGGACCAAATTGAGGGACAAATGAGGAGAAAAGAGGGACAGAGGGACATTGCTCCAAATCAGGGACAGTCCCTCAAAATCAGGGACTGTTGGGAGCTGCATTAAACCACTTAAGGACCAGCCTCGTTTTGGATTTTAGGTGTTTACATGTTTAAAACAGTTTTTTTTGCTAGAAAATTACTTAGAACCCCCAAACATTATATATTGTTTTTTTTCTAACACCCTAGAGAATAAAATGGCAGTCATTGCAATACTTTTTTTTGCACCGTATTTGGTCTTATAAGCGCACTTTTTTTGGAAAAAATTCACTTTTTTGAATAAAAAAAATAAGACAGCAGTAAAGTTAGCCCAATTTTTTTTAATATTGTGAAATATAATGTTACGCCAAGTAAATTGATACCCAACATGCCACGCTTCAAAATTGCCCCCGCTCGTGGAATGGCGTCAAACTTTTACCCTTAAAAATCTCCATTGGTGACGTTTAAAAAATTCTACAGGTTGCATGTTTTGAGTTACAGAGGAGGTCTAGGGCTAGAATTATTGCGCTCGCTCTACCGGTCGCGGCGACACCTCACATGTGTGGTTTAACCACCGTTTTCATACGTGGGAGCTACTCACGTATGCGTTCGCTTTTGCGCGCGAGCTCGACGGGACAGGACGCTTTAAAAAAACATTTTTTTTTCTTATTTATTTTACTTTATTTTATTTATTTTTTCACTGTTTAAAAAAAAAAAAAAATTGGATCACTTTTATTCCTATTACAAGGAATGTAAACATCCCTTATAATAGAAAAAAGCATGACAGGTCCTCTTAAATATGAGATCTGGGGTCAAAAAGTCCTCAGATCTCATATTTAGACTTTAATGCAAAAAAAAAAAAAAAAAAAAAAAGTTTGAAAAAAATGACACAAAAAAAATGGTGCTTTTAAGACAAAATGGGCGGAGCTGATGTAATGACGTTGCTTCCGCCGTCCTATGGTATGGAGACGGGTGGGGGCCATCTTAGCCTCACTCGTCTCCATACCCAAGAAGTGAGAGGACCTGATCGCCTCCGCTGCTACCAACGGCTCCGGTAAGCGGTGGAGGGCGCAGAAGAGCGGCGGGAGGGGGGGTGGCATCTCTCCCGACGCAGATAACGTGTACAGAACCGCCGGCCCTAAAGATGGATAACTCGGTTGTGGCAGCAGCTGCTGCCGTTACCGAGCTATCCATCTTCAAAGTAATGACGTATATATACAGTGGCCGGTCGATAAGTGGTTAAGGCAGCCCTTTGATTTAGAATGTGTTGGCAGTGCATATTAAAGCGGGATAAAACAAACCAAATTAACCTCTTGCTGACCGCCCCATAGCAGATTTACTGCGACAGGGCAGCCGCGCTGTGAAGAATAACGTATATATACATATGGTTCTGTACTTCTGGGCTTTGACCGTGAGTGCATGCCGCTGGCGGCTCACTACCGCTGTGGTTTTACACATGTATTGTAATATATGTAAACAAGGCAGACTGTTATTGGAAAGCAGGCCGCACCTACCCTCCCCGAATAACACACAGTCAAATACCTATTTAAATAATAACACAAAACAACTTGTTGGTAAAAAATTGGCCGCGGCACATTTATTGGTGTATTCAAATCAATAAATACGGTAATTATTAACAACATCTTGATAATTTTTTTTAATTCATAAAATTCTTAAATTTCAAACAATAAACTTAAAAACAGCTCAGTCTTAAAGGACTCAAGCATACAGAATATTTATAACCAAAGTCCCCCCTACAAATATGAAGGGTGACAGACCACATAACATGCTTAGTGACTAGGGAGGGAGGGTGGGGAGCTTGTTACACCGATGCTGACTAGGTAAACACTGGCGGGAATACTCCTGTGAGAGGGTCCTATATATAATAAGACCCTTTTCCAGAACATTCCCAGGGGTCACATGACATTCTGGGAAATTCCCAAATGTCATATGACCATGACCCAGTCCCATTTGAAATATTCTTAAAGGGACCTTATCCCTAATACAGAAAATGTACATATCCCCCCCCCCCTTTTTTTTTTTTCATTTATTTTTTTTAAAAGAGGAGGGGCGACCGCATGCCAATGCTGTCAGGCTTAAAGCCTTAAGCCTTCTTAGTCCATGGGAATGCAGGCCGCACCTACCCTCCCCGAATACCACACAGTCAAACACCTATTTAAATAATAACACAAAACAACTTGTTGGCAAAAAATTGGCCACGGCACATTTATTAATGTATTCAAATCAATAAATAATAACATCTTGATAATTTTTTTAATTCATAAAATTCTTAAATTTCAAACAATAAACTTAAAACAGCTCAGTCTTAAAGGACTCAAGCAAACAGAATATTTATAATCAAAGTCCCCACATGCCGGGTTTGAAATCTAAAGCCCGGCCTACCCCACAACTATGGCCAATTCAATGCAGTTTTGCAACCCTACATTAAAGATGTCTGCTCCTATTTCTGACAGATGAACACCATCTGATCTATATAATCCAGAAAAACCACCCTCTAAATCACTATGGGGGTTATTTACAAAAGGCAAATCCACTTTGCACTGCAAGTGCACTTGAAAGTGCAGTCACTCTAAATCTAAGGGGTAGATCTGAAATGAGGGGAAGCTCTGCTGATTTTATCATCCAATCACGTGCAAGCTAAAATGCTGTTTTTTATTTTTCTTGCATGTCCCCCTCGGATCTACAGCGACTTCACTTTCAAGTGCACATGCAGTGCAAAGTGGATTTTCCTTTAGTAAATAACTACCTATGTCTATAGGAAAAACCTCCAATATGTGGCATGAATTTTTCCATAAATTTGTTTAGACGTTTTTCTAAATTTTCTATAAATGTTTTTAATTGGCCATCCTGCAGCCATATGAGCCGAGAAACTATCTCTGAAAAGATTATTATGGTATTCGGGGATGCCAACTTGAATCTATGAAGGTCACGTTTCATCATAAACATAAGATCCAGTGTTCTTATTTTCCCAACATCGTTTCCCCCTAGGTGAACGATTAATACATCAGGGGCTGGCCATAGCTCAAGCAACCTGGAGAGATAGAAATACAAATTAGACCATTGAAGACCTCTAATTTCTTTCCAGTATATCTGAAATTTTCCAGGATCCAGAGACAAATTGGATGTATAGCAACACTTCATGGCTCTTTTATTAGTCCAGTATACAAAAGAGTGGCCCAGGATCCAAACATATCTTCTAATGCCTAGAATTAAAGAGAGATCAGGTCTGACATAAATTTGAAAACGTTGCCATTCCCATCTACCCAACCTTTTGATTATTACTTCATCCAATCCTATCTTAGCGGCCTCTGTAGCCGCGCCGATCCTGAAAGAGTGAGAGGTAAACTTAAATTGTTGTAAATCCAGCTTCTTCATGCATGCTTTAAAATGAAATTGAACCGATACCTGGTGAGAGGGGACCCATCTGAGTGAATCAGAAAGACTCCTTCGCCAAATGGCCTAACTGCTAGATATCTGTTCACCGATCTGACTGGACAGATATACCGATACCGTTACCTATCCGATCTGTTCTTGAAACAGGGATTAACAATCGTATCCTTGTCTCAGAGACGATCGCATAATGTACATATCCCCCTTTTTTTTTTTTTTTTTTTAAAAGAGGAGGGGCGACAGCATGCTCATGCTGTCAGGCTTAAAGCCTTAAAGCGGGGGTCCACCTATCTATCGTTTTTTTTTTTTTTTTTTTAGTTCATTCACAAACTTTTCTTCTCAGCATTACATACTCACATATTGTGTGTAATATGTCCGCCTGTGTCAGATTTCGTCGGAAAGAATAACTTATATTATTCACTGCAGGCGGTTTCCATCTTCATTGTGGGCATTTGAAGCCCACAAGCATTTATTTCCTGGAAGCGGTGAATGCTGTGCTCCCAGCATTCACCGCTCGTTCCCGCACATGCTCAGTGGCATCCTGGGAAGCCTGAGACTAGCTCCCAGGAGTCTGGGAGAGGCTAGAAACACGCCTACTCCCACTGGAGGAGAACCAGGAAGTGCAAAGAAGAATAGAAAAATAAAAGGTAATTACTGCGATTTAAATTTTTTTAAACGGCATGTCAGCATCTAGGCAAGGAAGAGAATACATACACATATTGTTCAAAATTTGGGTGGAACCCTGCTTTAAGCCTTCTTAGTCCATTCTATGAGTACAGATCCTGTGTTTCTGTACAGCTGATGCACCGAGCCATGTCTTCCAGTAGTAAAAACACCTCCCCACTAAACTGAAACATTAGCTTGGCACACATTTAACCCTTTGATCACCCCTGATGTTAACCCCTTCCCTGCCAGTGTCATTAGTACAGTGACAGTGTACATATGTAGCACTGATCGCTGTATTAGTGTCACTGGTCCCCCCCAAAAAATGTCAAAAGTGTCAGTTAAGTGTCCAATTTGTCCGGCACAATATTGCAGTCCCGCTAAAAGTCGCTGATCGCTCCCATTACTAGTAAAAAAAATAAATACATGAAAAATAAATAAAAATATCCCATAGATTGTAGATGCTATAACTTTTGCGCAAACCAATCAATATTAGCTTATTTGGATTTTTTTTGTTGTGTTTTAGAATAGAAAGTAAAAAAAATTTTTTTTTTTTTAAATTGTTAAATTTTTTTAAATTGTTCTTTGTTTCTAACGCAAAAAAAAAAACGTAGAGGTGATCAAATACCCCCAAAAGAAAGCTCTATTTGTGGGAAAAAAATATATAAATTTTATTTTGGGTACAGTGTCGCATGACCACGCAATTGTCAGTTAAAGTAACGCAGTGCTGTATCGCTAAAAATGGCCTGGTCAGGAAGTGGGGTAAATCTTTCCTGAGGGCAAGTGTTAAACATAGCACAGAGATTACATTTGTGTGGCAGTCACTACTGTAGTTGTGTGCTGAGATGCCACATGAATTGAATTGCACCGCAAGGCTCCACATTGGCAATCATGCAGCACCATGTGTTGTGCAGTACAAAGGTTTGAAAGATTTTAAAAGGATCTTTGGCGATACCACTTCTGGCCTGTTTTCTCAAGAGCTGTCACTCCTATTGTAAATTCACCAACTAGTGCAGCCACAGCACAACACATTACAATGCGTTACAGAATTTTGAAACACACATTAAAGAAAAGGAGTATATAGGCTCCTATTGTTTAAAAAAAAAAAGTACATTAGGGCGGCACGGTGGTGTAGTGGTTAGCACTCTCACCTAGCAGTAAAAAGGGTCGCTGGTTCAAATCCCAACCTCGACACTACCTGCCTGGAGTTTGCATGTTCTCCCTGTGCCTGCATGGGTTTCCTCCGGGTACTCCGGTTTCCTCCCACACTCCAAAGACATGCTGGTAGGTTAATTGGCTTCTGTCCAAAATTGGCCCTAGTATATAAATATGAGTTGGGGACCTTGGATTGTGGGTTTCTTGAGGGTAGGGACTGATGTGAGGGTGTACTCACTCAGGTTGAACTGGATGGACTGGTGTCTTTATTCAACCTTACTAACTATGTAACTATGTAACATGATATGCTTTTAATAATCATAAGGGTACTGTATAACGCCCGCTTTATCTCCTCCCACTCCAAGCATACAATTTCATGGAAAGAGTATCTTTCTATGGTGGCCTTTAGTCACATTTCCAAATAGTCTAATGAAAGTGAACACACCATTCCAATATTGATTGCCAGTCAGATAAAAAAAATATTATGATTTAAAAACCCACGCACATTCATTTTAATTGAAGCTATTGATTAACAAATGACACAAAAAAATATGGTAGAGTGACTTTAGATAAGAATCAATGATTACCAACCTCGGTTACATGCACCTTTGTGATAAGAATAAATGATGTTGCTCCTTCTACCTAGCTGATTCAATGTTGACAGCTCTAAAACTTTTTTTTTATACAACTGCCTTCAGTTAAGTGTTTGGAATTATTTATAATAAGGAATGTGCTAATAAAAAATAAAATACTTTATTGTCTGGAAAATACTGCAAAGTTCACAGTATATATGCAGCCAAAACTTTTTGTTTTAGTTTGGGATAGAATGGAGAAGGGTCAGAACACCCCTGTCAGGTTTTACTGCTGGTGCTTCGTTAGAGAGATTTCCTCATCATTTTCTCATCCAGGAAAGGTAAGGTTGGCCATACGTTATACAATTTTCTTATTCAATTTTCCATGATGAAAGGCCTAGAACCCATCTCAGACTTTATTTTTTGCCTTTGTCCCTGTTGCAGATTTTTTCCATAGTTTCTGAGAAAACACAGCAACAGGCGCCTCTTAGTAAGACTGTTTTGCATTTAATAACAATTTGCATTAAATCACTCACATGTAAAAAAAACGTTGTCAAGCATGGGGGTGTCCAGTTCAAGCCATATACGATCTCTGCAGCTTTAGATGAAATGTCAGCTCTGTTCCTCTCTGCTGTCGGCGTACTGATCCACAGTGCACTTCCGGGATTCGGGCGAAAGCTTTACGGCAGTACAGCCAATACCCTGAACTGTGCACTCCAGCCTCCTTGTGCCTGCCTGGCCGCATTCCAAGCCTCACTGTGGATCCCGCCCAAATCCCGGAAGTGCACTGCGGATCAGTACGCCGACAGCAGAGAGGAACAGATCTGACATTTCATCTAAAGCTGCAGAGATCGTATATGGCCAGAACTGGACACCCCCATGCTTGACAACATTTTTTTACATGTGAGTGATTTAATGCAAATTGTTATTAAATGCAAAACAGTCTTACTAAGAGGCGCATGTTGCTGTGTTTTCTCTCTTACATATCTGGAGTGGCTTCAACTCCCCCCCACAAGGCTGCCCTACCATACAGGCTGTACATCTTCACACAGAGCAGCACTTGCTCAAAGGACTTGTTTATGAACTTGCTATGCATAATTCCATACTGTGACCTGCACCGCTATCCATTGTTGTTTTTCTTTGTTTCCCATAGTTTCTTTCTGCTAAGAATCATTGACAGCAGGGCAGGAAGTGAGCATAACATGTAACTGAAAGGAAGAGTTCTAATCCTTCCCCTCTCTATCCAAAACTAGAAAAAAAAATAAAAAATAAATAAAAAAAGGGATTTGGCTTGCCATACACTTGGAATAAAAGTTGACATCTCTGGCATCCCTCTAGAAAACATGGACATCTAATTTTAACTGGACGAATACTTGGTCACAGCATTGCTTTCAAAGGGGAATAGCAGAGGGCACAAAAATGTTTTGCGTATAGCAGTGGTCATCAACCCTGTCCTCAGGGCCCACTAACAGGCCAGGTTTGCAAGATAACTGAAATACATCACAGGTGATATAATTTGCTGCTCAGTGATTGCAGTATTCTAGTCTGCATCTCTCCAAAGTAATACATAAAACCTGGCCTGTTAGTGGGCCCTGAGGACAGGGTTGATGACCACTGGCGTATAGGACTTATTTCTCGTTCAGAAATTGTATTAAGGAAAACAGAGTGGTGTACAAGCGTTAATAAAGCATGTACGAAATTGCAATTCGGTACACTCCATTCTCACAAGGAACATAGTTTACAGGTTACACAAGAGAAACATTTGGTGTTACAACAAAATAAGCGCCAACATAAAGCACAGAAGAATGAGAGTAACATACAGTGGGGACGGAAAGTATTCAGACCCCTTTAAATTTTTCACTCTTTGTTATATTGCAACCATTTGCTATAATCATTTAAGTTCATTTTTTTTTTTTTTCATTAATGTACACACTGCACCCCATATTGACAGAAAAACACAGAACTGTTGACATTTTTGCAGATTTATTAAAAAAGAAAAACTGAAATGTCACATGGTCCTAAGTATTCAGACCCTTTGCTGTGACACTCATATATTTAACTCAGGTGCTGTCCATTTCTTCTGACCATCCTTGAGATGGTTCTACACCTTCATTTGAGTCCAGCTGTGTTTGATTATACTGATTGGACTTGAATAGGAAAACCACACGCCTGTCTATAAAAGACCTTACAGCTCACAGTGCATGTCAGAGCAAATGAGAATCATGAGGTCAAAGGAACTGCCTGAAGAGCTCAGAGACAGAATTGTGGCAAGGCACAGATCTGGCCAAGGTTACAAAAAAATTTCTGCTGCACTTATGGTTCCTAAGAGCACAGTGGCCTCCATAATCTTTAAATGGAAGACGTTTGGGACGACCAGAACCCTTCCTAGAGCTGGCCATCTGGTCAAACTGAGCTATCGGGGGAGAAGAGCCTTGGTGAGAGAGAGATAAAGAAGAACCCAAAAATCACTGTGGCTGAGCTCCAGTCAGGAGATGGGAGAAAGTTGTAGAAAGTCAACCATCACTGCAGCCCTTCACCAGTCGGGGCTTTATGGCAGAGTGGCCCGACGGAAGCCTCTCCTCAGTGCAAGACACATGAAAGCCCTCATGGAGTTTGCTAAAAAAAAAAAAAAAAACACCTGAAGGACTCCAAGATGGTGAGAAATAAGATTCTCTGGTCTGATGAGACCAAGATAGAACTTTTTGGCCTTAATTCTAAGCGGTATGTGTGGAGAAAACCAGGCACTGCTCATCACCTGTCCAATACAGTCCCAACAGTGAAGCATGGTGGTGGCAGCATCATGCTGTGGGGGTGTTTTACAGCTGCAGGGACAGGACGACTGGTTGCAATCAAGGGAAAAATAAATGCGGCCAAGTACAGGGATATCCTGGACGAAAACCTTCTCCAGAGTGCTCAGGACCTCAGACTGGGCCGAAGGTTTACCTTCCAACAAGACAATGACCCTAAGCACACAGCTAAAATAACGAAGGAGTGGCTTCACAACTTCGTGACTGTTCTTGAATGGCCCAGCCAGAGCCCTGACCTAAACCCAATTGATATAGACTGAGATATTCCGTGCTTAGGACAGTAAGTAAAGGAGAGCTGCAGCCCCCCCTAAAAATTGGAAAACCACCAAAGTGTAATCCAAAAAGAAAATATATAAAACTCTAGTGTGGAATGTGGCGCTGTTCATACAATGTGTATTTATAGAGAGTGGCAATAATAATGTGAGAAAAACTAAAATAGATGTAAAACAAAACCAGTCAGGTGTAAGCCCTAAATATCACATAGTGTAAAAAGAAAAGATACAAATAAGTCGTGAATAATCATGTATGAAGTACGTGCAATCAAAGAAATCTTAAATTATACCAACAAGTGCATGTGCGTGTCGGTAACATGAGTAGGCTAAAAAGCAAAAAAAAGGGTTTTTTTCTTTAAAAAATGCACAAAAAACAATGGTGTGGTGATTGATAAGTATACTGGTGCACAAAAATAATCACAAATCCAGTCCAAATAATATAAGTGTCCCCTTCTCTGGATCCGCGATCCCCTTCCTGTTATGGATTGCCTTTGATCCTTTAAAATAGTCCACCACGGGGCGTGTCCGGAATGGCGCTGGGAGCAGACGTGTGCTAGCTGAGCTCCCGTCTCCGGCCAGCAATCCTTTCGTGATCCTAGTGTGGAAGATCGAGTAAAAGCTGTCATTAACCCCCGGACTATCTGAGGGAGGTTTGGGCAATGCCCGCAGGCAAAAAATCGAACCAGGGCAGGTACAGTAACACTCCGGTCAGAACCCGCTCTGGGCCGAACTACGCGGCACACGAGGCGTCCAAGATGGCGTCGCAGGCGGACTCCCCTCCGGACGGAGCGATACAAGCGGGCTCAGCGGCGTTCGATGCCCTAATGCTGGCCATAACCACCTGCCAGGCCACACTAACTACTAAAATTGACCATGTACAGACGGAAACAGCCCTTATCCGGAGGGATATGGACAAATTTAGAGACCGGGTATCCGAAGCAGAGCGCCGAATCTCTGAGGCGGAAGATATACAGAGAGACCACCATGCGGATATTCAAGCCCTGAAGTTGAAAGTAAAACACCTGGAAGGTAGGGCCGAGGACGCCGAAAACCGCAATCGCAGGAGTAATTTGCGGGTCCTTGGCCTCCCGGAGGGCGCAGAGGGGGCAGACCCGGTGACATTTATGGAGGGGCTTTTGCCTAAACTGCTCCCCAAGGCCACTTTCTCTCCTCATTTCTCCATAGAGAGAGCTCATCGGATGCCAGCATCTAGAGGCCCTCCAGGCGCACCGCCGCGCACTTTTATTTTCAAACTGTTGCACTACAGAGATCGGGATACTATCCTAAGAGAAGCTAGAATCCAGGGGGAATTGAAATTTGACAACGCAACTCTCCTGATATTCCCGGACTATTCGGTAGAAACACAACGTCGTCGCAAGTCTTTTGATCAGGTCAGAGCCATGCTAAGACAAAAGGGGGTGAGGTACAGTATTCTCTTCCCTGCCAGGCTGCGTGTCCAAGACGGGGAGAGAGTGCAGTTTTTTACCTCCCCCAGAGAAGCTGCAGCTTGGGCTGAAACACTCCGCACCTGAGCCCAGGATGGGGCCGGGTATGTGCTCTCTCTCTGACTAGCCTTAACTCTTATTACCCTTATTACAAGTGTTCAATATACCCCAGGACCTACTCTTCTTGCTGTGCTTTGCAGGACTCTGCTCATGCGCAATTTCAGTTGGAAGACTCCAAAACTCCTCGCAGCAGCTCTTCCCAGCAACCAGGGTGACCGTCGCTGGGTCTTGATCCCACATCGAGACTGACATGAGACACAGTCTGCTGCCCTAAGAGGCGACTTTCTAGCTTCCCTCCTGGCTGCACTATCGGCCCCGGGATGGGGTGAAGAGATGAGGTTCTTCTTCCTTGACTGTGTCCCGGAGGTCTGTCTGCGAAACCCGGATGTCGGCCGCCCATACTGCCTCCTTCATTGCTACACCGTATGTACTGAATGGGGGAAGTGGTAACTGCCTCGAGGTTGAGACCCGATTATCCTGGTTCAGTTTTTTCCACTAACCCTCTCTTCGTCTCCCTCCCATACCCTCCCTTCCTCCCCTTCTCCCTTCCTCTCTCCCCCCCTCCCTTCCCTCCTCCCCCCCCCTTCCCTCCTCCCCCCCCCTCCCCTCCTCCCCCCCCCTCCCTTCCCTCCTCCCCCCCCCTTTCCCTTCCCTCCTCCCCCCCCCTTTCCCTTCCCTCCTCCCCCCCTTCCCTCCTCCCCCCCCTTCCCTTCCGTTTCCCCCCCCCCTTCCCTTTCCCCCCCCTTCCCTTCCCCATTCCTTCCCCCCCATTCCATCCCCTCCTTCTCCCCCATACCCCCGCCTACCCTTTCTCTTTTCGATATATATAAAGGTGAAACGGTGGAGACAGAACTACTAAGAATCTGCTATTAGAGGCACCTGTCCTGGACTCTCTAAATTAGTTTTGTTGTGGTAGCCGTGCATACCCCAAACCTGAGGAACACTTTATTGTTATTGGGGTAGTTGTAGAGGGGTTTACCCTAAAAGTTTAAGTATGCGCCCCCGGGGACCCGGGTGATCCACATTAACTATCCATGCCGGATAACAACATGCACAAGCGTAAGTGAAAGGCTGAGCGCCGAACGCACATTGTCCTCATGTTAGGCCTTGAGCCTTCCCTTTGTTGTTTGGGAATGAGGCCCCTCCTACTGTGTTGGGGGGGGGCGGGGTGGGGGGGGAGATGTTTGGTTTATCTGGCCTGCGGTTGCAGACCCACTCTTTTTGGTCTTTTTTGCTCTTATGGTTTTTAGTTACGACAGTACAGCAGGCCGATTGCCTGAATATCATTCCATGCTGTTTATTGTGATGGCTGGCCTACCCGGGCCCAGACCTCCAGGCAAGGAGTCCATACCTCCCATAAATCCTACCGCATTCTTAGACTATCTTGATGACCTCCCTTAGACTGCTCTCCTGGAACACGAGGGGCCTAAATTCCCCGGTGAAACGCTCGTTGGTATTTCAGTTTATTAAATCATACCAGCCCCATCTGTGTGTGTTCCAGGAGACGCATCTGGTGGGGAAAAAGACTCTCAGTCTCAAAAAACCGTGGGTAGGGTATCACTACCACTCAACACACTCCACCTTCTCAAGGGGAGTGAGTATACTAGTCCTCAAGACACTACCATTTAAACTCCTTGACCTGGCTCTGGACCCGGGAGGTAGATATGTGATAGTACATGCTCTGCTTCATAATGCACCGTGGGTTATGGTGGGCCTCTACTTGCCACCCCCGGCCTCCCTTCAGATTCTAAACCAGATAACTGCAAAAATAGCGGAATTCTCTACTGAAAACGTAGTAATTATGGGAGACTTTAATTTGGTTCCAGATGCAAGTTTAGATAGACTGACTCCCACTGGTGTGTCTTCCCAGGGGCTCGCGGACTGGGCGGATACCTATGGTATGATTGACCTCTGGAGGTGGAAACACCCTCGGGAGAGGGCATATACCTGCCACTCTGCGTCGCACAGAACCTTCTCGCGCATAGATCTAGTCTATGCGGGGAGTTCTGTCCTGCCTAGGGTCCGGGACATTACAATTCTCCCCCGGGGAATTTCGGACCACGCCCCGCTTCTCCTTGATCTAGACGCCTCGGTTGCCGCATCGGATAGACTCTGGCGGCTGTCCAGGTACTGGATCTCGGACGTGGATGTAGAGCCGAAATATAGACAAGAACTGGAAACATATTGGGTAACCAATGAAGGGTCTGCTTCGGCGGCCTCTGTCTGGGATGCTTTTAAGGCATGCACCAGGGGACAGTACCAGACCATTATCTCAGAGGTCCGCAGGAATAGGAGAAGGGAACTTACAGACCGAAGTCCTCATGCTAAGGACTTCACTGACCCAAAAGAAATTATTGCATCAAAAACAGAGAATATTCGAACAGGGGGAGAGGACGGGTCGCCTGCTGGCGTGGTTAGCTAGGGAACAGCCAGGGGGGATGTCGATAGGTCAAATTCGTGGGGATGGGGGGTCTACCCTTAACTCCCCGATAGACATCAACAGGGAATTTGCCTCTTACTATCAGAATCTATATCGTTCTAGAGTAAATTACGACCCTGCAGAATTGACGTCTTACTTAGACAAAATAGACATACCGACCCTTACTCCTTCCTATGCCAACAAATTAGATGCCCCTATCAGTATTGAAGAAATTCTAAAAGCGCTAAAGATGATGCAGAGGGGCAAGACGCCGGGCCCGGATGGCATTCCAATTGAATTTTATAAGACATATGCTGAACAGTTGGCTCCTAAATTTCAACAATTATTGGCTGGATCCATGGCGGAGGGATCCATTCCTGACTCAATGTACGAGGCGGTGATCGTGGTCATCCCCAAGACAGGAAAGGATCCGATGTTATGCTCATCCTATCGCCCCATTTCCCTACTCAACGTGGACGTTAAGATTCTCTCAAAAATTTTGGCCAATAGAATAAATACGGTGATCACGGCCCTTATACATCCTGATCAGACGGGCTTTATGCCTGGAAGGGGAACGGACATCAACCTTCGTCGGCTACATACGCATATCGCACTGGCCTCGGGTGGGGGTCCGGGGGTGGTGGCCTCACTCGACGCGGAAAAAGCGTTTGATTCGGTCGAGTGGGGCTACCTGTGGGAGGTTCTCACCAGGTTTGGGTTCGGGCCCATTTTTTTGACCTGGATTAAACTATTATATGCCAAGCCTACAGCCCGTGTTCGTACTAATGGCACCCTGTCGGATAGATTCCCCCTGGAGAGGGGCACGAGACAGGGATGCCCGCTTTCCCCGGCCCTATTTGCTATGGCACTGGAGCCGCTTGCCATCTCGCTTAGAGCGGATGAGGAGGTCAGGGGTATACGGGTCGGTGCGATCACGGAAAAAATCTCGCTATACCCCGATGACTCACTATTATATTTGGCAGATGCCTCGGACTCCCTTCGAGCAGCCTTAGCCCTTTTTGATTTATTCGGTCGTTTTTCGGGCATCCGTATAAATTGGAACAAATCGGTGCTCTTTCCCCTCTGTGGTTCAATGCCACCTACAGATACAAACACCCCCTTGAAGTGGGTAGACGAGTTTACGTACCTGGGAGTTAAGGTAGGGGGCGAATTGAAGGGATACCTAGACAGGAATGTCTATCCACTACTCCCTCAGCTTCAACAAAAGTGTTCTACCTGGAAATCCCTCCCCCTGTCTCCGGTAGGTAGAGGGAACCTGCTAAAAATGATATACCTACCTAAATTCCTATATTATTTCAGACATACCCCAGTCTCCATACCAAAATCCTTCTTTCGTAGGCTGGAGAATGTGGTGATTGCTTTTCTCTGGGCAGGGAAACCCCCACGAGTTGCTAAGGCTATTCTATATCTTCCGCTGTCCGGGGGTGGACTTGCATTGCCGAACTTCTTAATTTATTATTGGGCGGCCGTCTTAGTGACGGTGAGGTGGTGGTTTTCGCAGCCTCGCCAGAACCCAGCGGTCACCCTAGAGGCGGCAGTCATGGGTTCTTATGCAGCGCTGTCCAACCTCCCGTATAGGGGAATGAGGGCTACCTCTGCGGTTACGGGCCCCATGAAGACCACACTTCAGGAGTGGAAAGCCTCTAGAGCAGCACTGCTACAACCGCTCACGGTGTCCCCACACACCCCATTGTGGCCAATCCGATGCTCCCACACCTCTTTGGCCTGCCGGACCCTGCGGCATGGGCCAGTCGAGGTATTACCAAATTAAAACAGGTCATGTCAAGGGGAGCAATACAATCATTTAGAGAACTACAACAAGCCCATAACCTACCAAATTCCTTTCTCTTCAGATACTGGCAGTTAAAACATGCTCTCAGGGCCCAGTTTCCCTCCCCGGTGACGCTCGAAACAGATCCAATCGAGCGTCTCTTGATCTCTGGGATGTTAGAGAAACCACTATCCTCCCTGTATTTATATTTAACAGTCGCCCATGACATTAAAACTGATAGGACTAGGGCTAAATGGCAGGGGGATATTTCCTCGCTGGGAGAGGAGGAATGGGAAGAGTGTCTGACTACGTTTATCCCGTCCATGATTGCTGCCAAGGATAGATTTATTCAACTAAAATTTATCCACAGAGCTTATTACACGCCCCAACGTCTGGCCAAAATTTACCCCGAAAAGACTTCCAACTGCACTAGATGTGAAACAGAGGTGGGCTCCTTCTTTCATATGGTCTGGTCCTGTCCCAAACTAGGTCCGTTTTGGAGTGAGGTGGCGAACAAACTGGAGGTGATATGTGGCGCAGAGATACCAATGGATCCCTTAATCTTTTTACTTAGCTATCTGGGAGAGATAGAGGGAGACCGCTATATCAAACAGTGCCTAACATTCTCCCTATTGTATGCAAGGAGAGAAATACTCCTTAACTGGAAGAAAAAAGAGGCACCCACCGTGGAGGCATGGGAGGCGGCGGTAAATAATGTTCTGCCGCTGTATCGCTTGACTTATGAGAGCAGGAACTGTCCTCAAAAATTCGATAAGGTGTGGTCGAGCTGGGTGGATGCATGTGGCCGCCCCTAAAGATGGGGGTGGCCCCGTGCGTTCACCCTCCCCCCTCTCCCCCCCTTCGGTTGGGAGGGGATGGGTTAGATTGGGTATTTTACACCTTGATGTAACGTCTGATATTCCCCTAGAGGTCTACTTAACACTACTGAATCATGCCAGTGGGATGTCACATTTCATGTGCTATATATGTTTTGCCCGCCGCCACAAGTTGGAATGGAATGTAATAATCCTTTTACATACATGATTGTATATTGTAGTCTGTCGACTGCTGTTGGATCCTAATATAATGCTGACAATGCTTGTACTGTCTTTTATGTTTAATAAAATAAAAATTCACTGTTAAAAAAAAAAAAAAAATAGTCCACCACAGCGTGTCCGTATGTATGGAGAAAGAAGGAGCCTCATAGTGTAAATCCAAGTATGTATTTTTATTTAGCCAATCAGCTCATTAAAAAAGAGAATGAATAAAAATAAGTATAACAGTAAATGTAGTTAAAAATGACACTGCTCCGCCAACTGAAAACAAAGCCGATGGTGGAGGCAGTGACGAGGCAGCGGCGTGCGTTCCACAGCCGATCAGCCGAAACCGGAAGCGAACCAACACTAGGATGTGTAGCGACGTATGCGTACCAACGTGACCACGCCACCACCTAGGACACGCTGTGGTGGACTATTTTAAAGGATCAAAGGCAATCCATAACAGGAAGGGGATCGCGGATCCAGAGAAGGGGACACCGATCGGATTCCAGTAGTGGATTTATCTACACTTGCCCATTACCCCTGCAGGGGTTGGGTCTTCTGGTGAGTGCGGACACAAGTGGGGGTCCCAGAAGAAGTGTTATAAACCACGATCACTATATATACATATTTTTTAAGGAATATATATTTTTTTATCTTTTTGGATTATCAAGAATTTTTTTTTTTTTTTTTTTTCACTGTTTTGTGGTTTTGGACACTTATATTATTTGGACTGGATTTGTGGTTATTTTTGTGCACCAGTATACTTATCAATCACCACACCATTGTTTTTTGTGCATTTTTTAAAGAAAAAAAAACCTTTTTTTTGCTTTTTAGCCTACTCATGTTACCGACACGCACATACACTTGTTGGTATAATTTAAGATTTCTTTGATTGCACGTACTTCATACATGATTATTCACGACTTATTTGTATCTTTTCTTTTTACACTATGTGATATTTAGGGCTTACACCTGACTGGTTTTGTTTTACATCTATTTTAGTTTTTCTAAACCCAATTGAGCATCTCTGGAGAGACCTAAAAATGGCTGTCCACCAACGTTTACCATCGAACCTGACAGAACTGGAGAGGATCTGCAAGGAGGAATGGCAGAGGATCCCCAAATCCAGGTGTGAAAAACTTGTTTCATCTTTCCCAAAAAGACTCATGGCTGTATTAGATCAAAAGGGTGCTTCTACTAAATACTGAGCAAAGGGTCTGAATACTTAGGACCATGTGATATTTCAGTTTTTCTTTTTTAATCTGCAAAAATGTCAACAATTCTGTGTTTTTCTGTCAATATGGGGTGCTGTGTGTACATTAATGAGGAAAAAATGAACTTAAATGATTTTAGCAAATGGCTGCAATATAAAAAAAAAAAAAAAAAAAAAAAGTGAAAAATTTAAGGGGGTCTGAATACTTTCCGTCCCCACTGTACGTAGGTTCCCCGTCCACCTGGGAAGGTGAAGTACACAAAGTTCTGAAACCTTACTCGGGGTGACTGACCACAAAGCTTGTAGCCAAAAAATACAGCGTAGGATAAAAATATTGGGAAAGAGGAGAAAAAAAAAAAAAGGAGGAAAAAAAAAAAAAAAGAGCAGAAAGGAAAAGAAAGGCATATAGGCTTTTTTTCAATTTGCATTAGTAGTCAGCAATGGAATCACTGCAGAAGACTATTGGGCCGTACACACGATCTGAAAATCGGATGAAAAATACTGCTTTCGACATGATTGTACGATAATCGGATCGTTAGTACAGAGCTTTCGAGAGCCGATCATGACAATTCATCTGATATTATTAGATCGAACAAGCACGAAAATTTTCCTCTTACGATACCAGATCGTACGATTTTAGTTTAGTCAGTACAGTTGTCGTCCGAAAATACAATAAATTACAAAACATCACTTTTTTTTCTGTCGTACGAGAATTTTCGTGACTTTAGTAACCTATTCAATTTCTATATGCGACTATCAAGCGAAAAAAGTCGTACGATCTGTCTTACAATAGTCAGATCGTGTGTACGGGCCATAAGGCTAAATTCACCTTTTACACCAAGTTACATCCATATTTAATGTGTAACACAGTGGAAATAAAAACGAAAAAAACAAACCATTTTTTTAGCCTATCAAAACTGAGGAAAAGCAACTTGCCCTATACTCTGATAAACAATATACACATATAATATTTATGAGGGCAGCACTAATTCTAATAATAGAGTAATAATATGGGTGGGTGGCAATGGCAAATATAGGGCACCAACATCCCTGTATATAAATGTCAGGAAAGAGGGAAATTTGGCGGGACTTTAAGGGTGCCTACGAAAGAAGGGGAAAGTCATACAATGCTCGACAATTGGTGTGTAGAAATTAAAGATTTTATTATCACATACAAAACATGATTGAAATTCAAGAAGGAATTATGAGCACATGTTCAAGGATACATCTAGCAATTTTAAAACAGATAATAAAATGTGATCACTCGACAGTAGCATTAGAGTGATTGTCCAGACATGTTTTGCCACTCTGGGCTCATCAGGGGACGTTTTAAAAGAAAAATAGATGTAACACTGCATATAAAAATAAGATACAAGCATTGCGTTAGTTTAGAATGTAATACAAGAAAATAAAATAACAAAGATACAAATACATGTAAATACAATAGGGTATACTGCCGACCGCTAGGTCCATCAGCAAGAGCTCACCCATATGCAGGTCTCATACCTGTGATTCAAAGTTGAAAAACAAAGGAAATCTTCGCTGAATGATGTACTTATAAAGTGTCATAGGAGGCCCAGATGAGCTTGTCAGCTGGAATCTAGCCAAAAAATTAGACGTGTAAGGTGTGATTAACTTAAGGTGTATGTAATTACTCAAAGGAGGGGGGGGGGATAATTTTTATGAATTTATTGCTTTTCTAACAAAATTTGTATTCTTTATTTTATTTCATTATTTGTCTAGGTTGCCTTATTGGCTTTGTTCTATTTCTTTTTGATGTGTTTCTTGTGGTGTCTGCCGACTGCTTGGTCCCATCTCATCTCCCTCCCCAATATGCCCAATCCACCATCCCTCTCTGCCTTTTCCCTTTCCCCATAGTGTTTAATTCATGCACTTACTCCCCACACATTCTCAAACCACACACATGTCCTTTATCTATTTATTTGCACCGAGCATTTTGATTTTTTTTCCTCCGATGCTTCACTTCTTCCCGTGCTGCCTCTAGCTCCTAGTTGTAGAGACGCTCGCCCACTGATTGGGCTATGTTAGCTCCACCTGCGCTATCTCCTTCCCCGCCCCCGGACCGCAGTGCAGCATGGGAACTGTATTATTTTTGATTTCTGTTTCATCCTTTGCGACGTTTTGCGCATGCGCCGTGCGGTGTCCCTGCCGGCGGCTCTTGCGTGACGTCAGATGCCAATTACACGGCACCTGTCTGTTTCCCTTCATATAGTGCTTCCACACCATACTAAACTGCCAGACACTCTAAAGGTGAACCATGCTGCAAACTTGCTGCTTAATAGGTACAGTTTTATACTAAACCTCTTCCCTTATTTTCTGGTATATTCATTTAGTTTCCTATCTTTTTACTGATTTGAGTTTTATTACTTAAGTGTCCATATATTTCCTTACCTGCTGCCGCCTGTGTTGGTAACTTTAACCCCCCCCCCCCCCCCCATATTTGAGGGGGGCAGGTGATCTGCAGCAAGTTTTGGTCACCTTTATATATAAGATGACCCATTTATCCTTCTACTAGTTTATAACATGAACTATGTTCCTTTTCTTTCTCGTCTTGTTCTTTTTCTTAAATTAAACAGTTCCGTTTTCTTATAAAAAAAACCTCTACAACTTTATTTTACTTTATCATTATTTTCTATACATCTCCCCAATAGATATTGGTCCCCAAATTCTGGTACCTTTTGGCTTTTCCATATTTTTATTGCCATTATGAGTGTAAGTAAATGTTTTTTCCTTGGACATGTATTAACCATCCCACATTACCCTGTGCTTAGTTATATCACCTTTTGCATCGGACCTTCATCCGTCTCTCAGACCTTTATTATTCACATTTTTTTCACATTTTTTACTCACTTTCTTCCTCACAACATCCCAGTTCTTCCCTTCACATTCCCACCCACCCCCCTTTCCCAATTCACATTTTATCATCCGTTTTAAAATTTCTAGATGTATCCTTGAACATGTGCGCATAATTCCTACTTGAATTACAATCATGTTTTGTATGTGATAATAAAATCTTTAGTTTCTACACACCAATTGTCAAGCATTGTATGACTTTCCCCTTCTTTCGTAGGCACCCTTAAAGTCCCGCCAAATTTCCTTTTTTCCTGTAATTCTAATAATGTTTCTCACATTGATTAAACATGTGCAAAACTTCATATGCATGTCAATAATTAGCAATACAATAGTGAATAAATAAGACAATACATATATAGTATCTCACAAAAGTGAGTACACTCCTCACATTTTTGTAAATATTTTTTTATATCTTTTCATGGGACAACACTGAAGAAATGACACTTTGCTACAATGTAAAGTAGTGAGTGTACAGCTTGTAAAACAGTGTAAATTTGCTGTCCCTCAAAATAACTCAACACACAGCCATTAATGTCTAAACCGCTGGCAACAAAAGTGAGTACACCCCCAAGTGAAAATGTCTAAATTGGGCCCAAAGTGTCAATATTTTGTGTAGTCACTATTATTTTCCAGAACTGCCTTAACTCTTTTGGGCATTGAGTTCACCAGAGCTTCACAGGTTGCCACTGGAGTCCTCTTCCACTCCACCATGATGACATCACGGAGCTGGTGGATGTTAGAGACCTTTGCGCTCCTCCACCTTTTGTTTGAGGATGCTCCACAGATGCTCAATAGGGTTTAGATCTGGAGACATGCTTGGCCAGTCCATCACCCTCAGCTTCTTTAGCAAGGCAGTGGTCGTCTTGGAGGTGTGTTTGGGGTCGTTATGTTGGAATACTGCCCTGCGGCCCAGTCTCCAAAGTAAGGGGTTCATGCTCTGCTTCAGTATGTCACAGTACATGTTGGCATTCATGGTTCCCTCAATGAACTGTAGCTCCCCAGTTCCGGCAGCACTCATGCAGCTCCAGACCATGATACTCCCACCACCATGCTTGACTGTAGGCAAGACACATTTGTCTTTGTACTCCTCACCTGGTTGCCGCCACACACGCTTGACACATCTGAACCAAATAATTTTATCTTGGTCTCATCAGACCACAGGACATGGTTCCAGTAATCCATGTCTTTAGTCTGCTTGTCATCAGCAAACTGTTTGCGGGCTTTCTAGTGCATCGTCTTTAGAAGAGGCTTCCTACTGGGACGACAGCCATGCAGACCAATTTGATGCAGTGTGCGGCGTATGGTCTGAGCACTGACAGGCTGACCCCGCCACCCCTTCAAACTCTGCAGCAATGCTGGCAGCACTCATACGTCTATTTCCCAAAGACAACCTCTGGATATGACACTGAGCATGTGCACTTAACTTCTTTAGTCAAGCATGGCGGGACCTTTTTTTACTAAGCGTTTTTATTGAGATAAAAAGGTTTACAGTACAGAATGATTTGAGATATAAACCAACTTATCGTAAAAGCAGTTCCATAAAGCTTAAATTTAACTTACATAGTCATGCATATGTAGCGCCCCCCTGGGTCTACTGCAAAGAGGTACCTCCAGAAACAGGGAGCGAGCTTACATTCACCTCAGGGTGAGTCCATGACTATAATGGGAAGTTAAAACAGAATTTGGGCGCCAGTCACTTTAAGTATTTTTCAATGCTTTAATGAGAACAGAGCAGCCAGGAGAACTCCTGGATAAGTCTCTCTCACAGACTTAGCAGCCAGTAGAACTCCTGTAGAAGTCCCTCTCACAGACTTAGCAGTCAAGAGCTAGTTACCTTGTTTAGATTGTAGAACAGCTTGACAGTACCAGAACCTTTAAGCTGGCCCAGCGATACTGTAAGGGTAGTTTAGATATAAGTGCGTCCTCCAAACGAGTCACCAGGCCCTCCTGAGAGAACAGCCCTCATCTTGGCTCTCCCCAGCAAGGTTCCTCCCCTGGATTTTCTCAGCTTGGCTCGGCTTCTTCCACACAGGCAAGACAGCCTAAGGACCACCACAGGATTAGTAGGCCCCAGACAGGCTTCTGGGCCTACTTGCAGAAGCACATCCTCAGGCCAGGAGGGCCCAGAGGTAACAAAAATGGCCTCTGTCCAATAAATACCTCTTCCCAGAATGCACAGCGGCTAAAAAGAATATTCATTACAGCTCAACCTAGTTGTAATTCTCATACTGTCCTGTGGTACCAGTGACACCTGCTGGCAACAGTGAGAAATGCACAACTCAGTCAAGTTTAGAACAGAACCAAATATATAAACAAATCTGAGCTGTTTACAGCTCAGCCAAAAACTAAATTTACACTATAGCCCCATTTTTAGGAACAGGGGGCTACACATAGAACATCAAATTGTATAATCATTTAACGTTAAGCTCAAAGTACTTGGTAGAATATGATCTTATTTCAGTTATGGTATAGAAAACAAAAACTATAACCAGAAACAGTAAGTAGAATAAATAGTAAAGAAAACATTAACTTAGATCATTCTTGATGATGATAGATGAACCAAGAGTTCTACTTAGCGTTATAGGTAGGGATTGAGTCATGCAGTGTATGAAATATTTTTTCCGTCAACATTATCTGATCAACACGAGATATCACTTGTGTGAATGGGACTGTTTGAGACTTCCAATTAAGGGCGATTGCCCATTGCAGAGCAATACAATTAGAGAATATGAGTTTCATTAGGTATCTCGGAACATCAGGGATTTTTTCAAATAAAAGACAGTGGTTGTGTGTCTTAGAGACAATTTTCAAATAAAAGACAGTGGTTGTGTGTCTTAGAGCCACGTGCCTCCCCACCAGCTTATCTATCAACTCTAGAACCTTTCTCCAAGTGGGTTGCAGAGCTTCACATTCCCAGAACACGTGTAAAATAGAACTCGGTAGAGCATAGCCACGAAAACAAGATGCAGGAGGCCTGCGGGTAAATCGTATGTAAACGTGAGGGAGTATAGTACCAGCAAATAATTTAATTGCTGTTTCCAGTATAGTAAGGGATTTAGTGCAATTACGCATATTCTGCCAGTTTGCTTCCCAGTCCTGCAAATCAAAACACCAAATTTAAATCATGCTCCCAAATGGCCATGTCTTAATTTGGGGCTATCACCTACCGTCTCCATAGACTTACAAAGCCCTGAGATTAAACCCTTCTGTCTAGGGGCAGTCTGGCATAGCGAGTCAAAAGAGGTGTGCAAATTCAATGGGATTACTGAGTAGCGTGTCTGAGAAAAATGGCGGATTTGGAGATGAGTGATAGAATTCCCTTGCTGGTATATTTTTATGAGACTGTAACTGGGTGAATGAAAAACTTCGAGTCCTGCTGAAAATCCTCCAGTGTGGTCAAACCTTGGGTTATCCACCACTGAAAAGCCTAGGATCACCCAGAAAGGAGGCACATGTTTTTTTTTTTTTTTTTTAATTAGTGCTGATTTCAATTTATAAAGATCCCACAGTTTCAGTGAATGTGTTACCACCAGATTCTGAGAACTCAATTCCGAGGCATGGGATTTAGAAGACCACAGTAGTCCCGGAAGGTAGAATGGGACGATCAAATCTTGCTCAAATCTATATAAAATAAAGGGACAATCAGCGCAAACCAAATTTAAAACTAATGCAAGCTGAACACTAAGAGGATAACACCAACCTCAGTGACATTCAATAAACAAAATAAGTTTAAATAACTTAAAACTGGGAACATTCCCAGAGGGCAGTTTATACGCCTACGTCGCAATTGCTTCTTGGATAGTGACTACCACACACAAGCTAACATCATGGCAGAGAAATTCATACAAAAGGGCTATATGAAAACTCAGATCACGGATGAACTATTAAAAGTAGGTTCCCTTGATAGAACCACCTTAGTGGCAGAATCCAATAAATCAAAAAATGTGACCCAGGACAATTCCCAATTTAGGATAGTCCTGGATTATAACATCCAATATAAAAAAATAGAAAAAATTATTTTAAAACATTGGGACATCCTGAAAAAGGACAGTGTTTTAGGACCCACACTTCCACCGCGTCCGAGATTTATCTATAGACGCCCACCCACTTTGCGTAATTTATTAGCTCCAAGTGTTGTTGATCCCCCGGTCATTAAAGAAAACCGCATTTTTAATTTTATGTCCGGTTTTTATGCTTGCGGTAAATGCCCAGCGTGTAGGCAATGTAAATCCAATAATAAGAGGAAGAAAGTTTTTACTGCGTATTCTACTGGCAAGAATTATCAAATAAAAAACCTTATCACATGTGACACTGTAGGCGTGGTGTACATGCTACAGTGCATATGTGGTCTTCAATATGTCGGACGAACGTCGCGACCACTGGGGGTCCGGATTTCTGAACATGTTAGTAACATCAAACGAGGTCTTAAAACCCACTCGGTGTCCAAACATTTCAGAATTCATCATAATAGGGATCCAAAACAGCTTTTTTTTCTGGGGTATAGAAAAGGTCACTAGGCATTGGAGGGGGAGTAATTTTATAAGACATCTTAGCCAGAGAGAATCTTTCTGGATACACGAAACCAGGGTGTCTGTCCCGAGAGGACTAAATGTGGAGTTTGACTTAAATTGTTTTACCTCTAACAAATGACGTAATGTACTCCGTGTTTATTATTTATTGTGTATCTATTATGTTGATCTTTTACTGCTTCTGTTACTATGTATTTAAACATCCATTTATTAATGGTTGTGTTTATACTTCTATGCAGGTGTGTGATTTTATTTATCATTGTGTGCAAAAAAAGATTTTTTTACTACAAGCTAGAGAATGCTGCGGGTGCTCTATGTGTCATATTAATGTTTAAAGTATCTTTTACACATTTTTTAATATATATTTTTAACATATATTCTTGTAGTTACATGATAACTCTTGATATTCCTTTGTGCTGCATGATTAAGTTCTGGCATTATTGCTTTTTACTTCACTGGCTGTGCGGAGTCAGTTACCAGGTTTGTATTATTTTTTATTGTATTGGGATGATGTCCCCATTGAGCTCAGGAGAGGATTTCCCAGCGGGGACTTCCGGTCCCTTTGCTCTTGACACTCCCACTGTTATATTATAGCGGGTATATTAAGGCTCTACGGGTGACAGTTGCACTCCACCCTTGCTGACGAAGTCTTCTTGACGTAACGCCGCGTACGGGGGCAGAACTGCTTGACCGCCGTCACCCGCAGCCTTCTCTTGCTGACAGCTGTTCAGACGCGAACAGTCTGTCTCATTACCCAACACTGCCGCATAGACTCTCATATGTAGTGGCGCTCTATTAGCGTCCTTTTCTTCATCACCTTTTATCAAATAAATTTGGAAACTTGGCTATTTATGGATCGCTCTTAGATGTTTTTTATTTCATTTATTCTCTCTGGGGAAAATTGCTTCTCTACTCTGCCTTTCCAATAAGGATCCCTCTCTCCCATGGATATCGCTACGCTCTGAGAGAGAACATACAGCACATGACAGCCATCCCTGCAGTATACCAGCAGTATACCATAGACCTGAGGGGATCTCCGCAGATGACAGCCAGCCCAGCAGTCTGCCACGGATCCATTCATGCCGTTTTAGACCCCCTATAACTAAGGGGTCAACTGGATCTGGTAAGCACAATCTTACTTCTTATTACATCACCTGGATAAGTGCCCTATACGAGTGTCCCCAGAAGATAGTTATTCCCTATTACTAATGAACTATTTTATTTCTAATTTATGACTGGACTATTCATTATCCTTTTATTTTTTGCGCTGCACTTATTTTGTTTCTTGCTCAAATCTAACCCATGGGACATGTGAATTTTTGATATTCCATTAAACCAGCTGTGTGAATCTGCTGGCAATATAATACAGCCACACCTGAGAGACTCCCAGACCACCTAGACGATTAGAACAATACACCACCTCCCTAGAAAATTTTGGGGGTTTGTCGTTCCAAATTAATCTATGCTTGGAGTTTAAGAAGATAGGATTTAGAAATCATAATTAGCAAGGGCCCGAAATAAGTAAAACAATTTAAGGAAGATCGTCATCTTGATTGCCGTTATCCTCCCTAGGAAGGAGATTCTATAGGATGACCAGGATTTAAGTAACTGTTTTAGTTTAGTAATCATAGGAGGTACATTATTGCAAAATAATAAATTGTGGTCTCCCAGGATACCCAAATAAGAAAGGGAAGATTTAACCCATGTGAAGGAAAAGGGTCTCTTTAGATTCTCCAGCTCGGCAGGGGTGAATCACACAGGGAGAGCAATGGATTTTGATACGTTCACCGAAAGGCCCGAAATATTGGCAAATAATAAAAGTGTTTGAAGAAGATTCGGCAGTGTGACCATGGGGTTGGTAAGAAATAGTAGCACATCGTCTGCATACATGCAGAATCTATAGGTCGAGGAGGCTTTGTTATAACCGGAAATGTCTGGATGTTGCAATATTGCTTTGGCTAGGGGCTTAATAGCCAGAGCAAAAATCAGTGGGGATAGTGGGTACCCCTGCCTAGTACCCCTACCGAGCCAGAAAAATTCAGAGCTACAACCTGGTATTTTAACCCGCGTCCTGGGGTTCTAGTACAGAGCTTGATAGGCCTGTAAGAATTCTCCCTGAAATCCATAAAACTGTAAAAGGAGAGACACATAGCTCCAAGACACACTGTCAAATGCCTTGTGGATGTCCAGGCTTAGCATTAATATTTTTTTTAGAGAAAATGGATTGGATAATATCAGTGGTGAGGCTGATATGGTCTGTGATAAGACGGTGAGGAATAAACCCTGACTGATATGGGCCTAAAATTCCGAAGATGGGCGTGGTCCTTATTCAGTTTGGGGATGAGCGTCACGTTTGATTAAATGCCACTGACAATGTTTCATGCTCTTTACTAAGATCACTATATGCTAGAGCTAGTTCATCATGTTTTGTTTCCAGCCTGTTCTAGTACTCAGCGCTGCAATCTCCTGCGACAGTGTATGGGAAGTCTTATGCAATTCGGATTGGAATTTTGCAGCAAGTCTATTATACATCGCTTCGAGGCTGGCATCTAAATCAGCTTTAGATGGTGATGTGGGATACTCACAGCCTGATCCAGAGGCATCCTGAGCCAGGGACAGAAGGAAAAGTGAAGGCCGCTGTAACAGGAGAGTCTGCCCGATCCGCGGTCCATTTTGGGACATGTTGAAAAATCAGTGAGGCCTGGGGGGTGTTCTGTATACCATCTGTGTACAGAATGCCTTTAGGTTGCCATGTTGCATTGCATAAAAAAATAGAGCAGGAAAAGAAAGGTACATTTTAATAACATTTAATTACAATATGACTTGTGTAGCAATTTTTTTTATTTCCAATTTCTTTCCCCATGAAATTGGAGAGTTTACCTATAGAAAACCTGAAGTGCAAGTGTATGGAAGTCTGCAATTGCTGTGGGACTTATCCAGTAACTTTATTAATTGGGTTACTAAACTGGAAAAAGCATGAAGCTGCATTATGTCAATGTGCAATGCATTTTTGCATGGGATTACTTCTTAACCACTTCAGCCCGGAAGGATTTACCTCCTTCCTGACCAAGCCCTTTTTTGCGATACGGCACTGCGTCACTTTACTGACTACTTGCGCGGTAGTGCGACGTTGTACCCAAACAAAATTGATGTTCTATTTGTGGGAAAAAAAGGGACTTTCTTTTGGTGGTATTTGATAACCTCTGCGGTTTTTATTTTTTTCGCTATAAACAAAAAAAAAAAAGCAACAATTTTGAAAACAAATTGCAATATTTATTTTTTGCTATAATAAATATCCCCCAAAAGATATCTTCCTCAGTTTAGGCCAATATGTATTCTTCTACATTTTTTCCCCCCAAAAATAACAAAAAAAAAAAAAAAAAAAAAAAATCACAATAAGCATACGTATATTGATTGGTTTGCACAAAGGTTATCGCATCTACAAAATAGGGGATAGATTTATGGCTTTTTTTTTTATTATTAGTAATAGCGATCTGCGATTTTTATTGTGACTGCGACATTGCAGCGGACACATAGGACTATTTTGGCACCATTGGCATTTATACAGCGATCAGTGCTAAAAAAAAAAACAAAAAAAAAAAACACACAGATTACTGTGTAAATGTCACTGCCAGGGAAGGGGTTAACTAGGGGGCGATCAAGGAGTTAGGTGTGTTCCCTCGATGTGTTCTAACTGTAGGAGGGATGGGCTCACTAGAACATGACAGAGATCACTGCTCCCGATCACTGGTTGGAGTAGATCCCTGTCATGTTGCTAGGCAGAACAGGGAAATGCCTTGTTTACATAGGCATCTCCCCTCTCCGTGCCACTATCACGGGCCACATCGAGTCTGTGGGACCCGTGGGCACGCTACCGCTGATGAAGCAGTGACCTACGGGTACGTCGTTTTGCACACCTGTGCCACTTTGCCAACGTATATGGGCATGAGGCGGTCGGCAAATGGTTAAAGGGGTATTAAACCAAAAATATTATATATTGCAGCTTACCAATCATTCGATGTGGTGGCTGCATTAGTTTTCTCTCTTTCTTAGACTTTGTCCCTCGGTTTTCACATGGTGATCTGGCCACTAGCACACCTGTAAAAGAGTGCCCCTACTCTGGATGAATGGCTGCTCCCAACCCCTCCACAGCCCAGCACTCCAGTGAGCGTGGGGAGACAGTCACCAGCTCTCTGCTCAGGGAGCACCGAGAACCGAGCGATCAGCAGTCTGCGATTGCTCGATTCTCAGTCTTGAGCCAGCAGGGGACAGATGCAGCATCGAACTGATGTTGCATCCACCAAGGGAAGTATGGGTGGAAAACAAAATCCCATATTTCTCTTTTAAGTGCACTTTTTAGGGCTTTTAATTTCAAATGGAAACTACAGATTTCACGGGCCACGGACAGACCTTTTATTGAAGTAGTCTTGACGCAGTTGAGAACGTAGTCTTTTTTTTCTGTGCAAGAAAAAAAATGAAATTATGGTCAGTATATGGTTGTGGAACAGTCAAGCTACCAGTATGTTTTTGAGTTGCAAAAGGAAACCAGAGCACAGGAATCTCTTGGAAACAAGGCAAGAACATTTACATCCCCTATAGGTAGTATCCTAATGGGATACAAGCACAGAACTTCAGGGCATTCAGGCTGCAGTGCCATTTACCATTGTACTACCCAGTGTTTTTATGGAGTTTGAGCCAACAAATGGGTTTTATTGAGAACATTTGAAAAAGAATTTAAGAACAAACCCTAAAATCTGTGAAAAACATATTTAGTCTTTTTTTTTTTTGGGGGACAACATATTATACAATGCCACAAGTGGTCTATACTGCCGGGATGCTGTGATTTATTAGATCACGGATTAGGTGTTTTAAATGTCACTTTAATGGTCTGCTGTGTGAGGAGCTGGCTTCATCATCACACCATGCAGCACATATTTTCCATCGAGAAGGTAGCAATCCTCCTTAATGCTCACAGTGACAAGTCCACATTACTGCTCGTCACATCATGCTGTCAAATGTTTCTTCTTCTTTCTCCGATTGCCTCCTTTTTCCACTCTGTAAAAAAAAAAAAAAAATTAAAGTTACGTACCGGTAACGTCTTTTCCAGTAGTCTTTCAGGACAACCACCATGAGAGATAGTCTCCTCCTCTTCCTCTAGGAAACACTGAGCCAGCCCATAAATTCTTACTTCCCCCTGCCAGACCTCAGTATATTCCAAGATTACCTCCGGTCAGCTGGGGAGACACAAGAACACATTAATAACATACTATTCCATATCATTATCATGCTGCGTTCTGGTCTTTTATAAGACACCCCAAAATTTCGGGTGGGTAACTAGGGCTGTCCTGAAAGACTACTGGAAAAGACGTTACCGGTACGTAACTTTAATTTTCCCCTTTCGTCTTTCAGGACAGCCACCATGAGAGGATGAACGAGCACTTACCAGTTAGGGTGGGACTACAGCTTGCAACACCTTTCCCCCAAAGGCTTGCTCACTAGCCGACACCAGGTCCACTCTGTAGTGCTTAACGAAAGTGGAATAGCTGGACCATGTTGCAGCCCTGCATATCTGCTCTGGTGTTGCTCCAGCCTTCTCTGCCTGAGAAGCTGCCATAGCTCTAGTAGAGTGTGCCCTTATACCCATTGGGATTTCTTTCCCTGCTAATGTATAGGCCTGGCCAATGGCTACTCTGAGCCATCTGGCAATAGTGCGTCGAGACGCTTTGCATCCTTTTCTGGCCCCAGAAAACAAAATAAATAAAGAGTCTGACTTTCTAAACCTCTTGGTCAGCTCTAGGTACTGAAGGATACATCTCCTTACGTCCAACGAATGAAATTTTAATTCCCTTTCCCCCGAGGGGTTAGGACAAAATGAGGGTAGAACTACCTCCTGACTTCTGTGAAAACCAGAAGCAACCTTAGGTAAAAATGCTGGATCAGTCTTGAAGATGATCCGATCTGGAAAAATAACGCAAAAGGGAGGTCTAACAGATAAGGCCTCAATCTCGCTGACTCTCCTGGCAGTTGTCACTGCTACCAAAAAAACTGTTTTTAACGTAAGATCCTTTAGTTGACATTCCTCTAAAGGTTCAAAGGGGGTTCCCGTCAGGCCCTGTAAAACTAAAGATAGGTCCCACTTGGGAAAGGGAGGGCCCTGAACTGGTCTTTGTCTAGACAGAGCCTTAAAGAATCTGACCACCCAAGGGTTGGTGGCCAGATGCTTTTCTAAATAAGCACTGAGTGCTGAAACCTGACCTTTAAGGGTACTTATGGATAAACCCCTATCTGCCCCGCACTGAAGGAATTCCAACACCGTTGTGGGACTGTGTACCGCAAAGGAGCCTTCCGCACACCATTCATTGAAACGTACCCAGACCTTTTTATAAATCTGACGTGTTTCCTTCTTCCTGCTGTTGAGGAGGGTGGAGATTAATTTCTCAGAAAAACCCCTAGCTCTTAGCATACCCTCCTCAGTAGCCAGGCCGCTAACTGCCATTGGTGAACCTGTGGACAGAGGACTGGGCCCTGTGAGAGGAGATCCTCTCGAGGTGGCAGGAATAAGGGAGGTTCGACCGCTAGTTGCTTGAGTACTGAGAACCAAGCCCTCTTTGGCCAATGTGGTGCTACTAGAATCAGGGACGTGTTTTCCATCTGGAACTTCCTGAGAACTGCCGGTAATAATGCTGGGGGCGGGAAGGCATAGCAGATTCTGAAATGCCAGTTCTGGATCAATGCGTCGACCCCTCGCGCTCCCTCCCCTCTGTTTAGGGAGAAAAAACAAGGGGCTTTCGCGTTGCTTCTTGACGCGAACAGATCTACTTCTGGAGGACCCCATTTCTCTGAAATGAGATTGAAAACCTCCTGGTTGAGGATCCAATCGCCCTCTCTCAGTTTGGTTCGGCTGAGAAAATCTGCTATCACATTCTTTTCTCCTCTCAGGAAGACTGCTGAGAGTGAGAGAGTGTGAATCTCGGCCCAGTTCAGAATGTCTGATGCTAAGGCTGACAGGACTCCGCTTCTCGTGCCGCCCTGTTTGTTTACATAGGCCACGGCAGACGAGTTGTCCGACCGCACCTGAACATGGTGGCCCCGTAGCTCCTCCTTGAAGAACCTGAGTGCTAGCCCGATTGCCCTCAGCTCCTTCCAATTGGACGACCTTCTTAGTTCGTCGCCCTCCCAGGTGCCCTGTGCTAAAAGGGAACCCAGATGCGCCCCCCAACGCTTGCCGCTTGCGTCTGTGGTTACCACCTGAGAAACTGGGATGAACCACAGACGACCCTGCGACAAGTTTGAGACCCTCCTCCACCACCAGAGGGATCTCTTTACTTGGGGTGGAACCTGTACCAAGGTGTCCAGATCTTTCTGACTGTGATCCCACACCCTTAAGACAAAGGACTGTAAGGGACGAAAGTGCAGACCTGCCCATTGCACTGCTGGGAGGGTAGCGGTTAATAGTCCCAGGACCGACATCAGAACTCTTATGGAGACCTGAATGCTGCACTGGAGAACAGCCACTGCCCTGTCCAGTTTTTGTACTTTTTCTGCTGGAAGAAACACTCTCAGTAGCGTTGAGTCCAACAGATAGCCTAAGTACGTGATGCGCTGAGAGGGAATCAAACTGGATTTCTCCGAGTTCATTAGCCACCCTAGACCTGTAAGAACTCTCTTTGTTAGTTCTAGATCTCTGACTAACTGCAGTGGACACGGTGCAAACAGGAGCAGGTCGTCCAGGTATGCTATCACTGATATTCCCTGGAGTCGAAGAAAGGCCATCACCTCCGCCAAGACCTTGGTGAAAAATGCGGGGCGAGGAGGATAGCCCGAAAGGCAGCGCCTGAAACTGTAGATGTACCGTTGTTCCACCTACATTTACCGCTAGCCGAAGAAACCTCTGCGAGGCTTCTGTAATAGGAACGTGTAGATACGCGTCCCTTAGGTCCAGAGATACCATGAAGCAGTTGCGGGGCAACAGGGCTCTGACTGTGAAAATTGTTTCCATACGGAATCTCCTGTACGTCACTGACCTGTTCAGGGGCTTTAAATTCAGAATCAGTCTGAATTTCCCTGTGGGTTTCTTCACTACGAAGATGTGTGAATAGAAACCCTCTCCCTCCTCGGTCTTTGGCACTCTGAGAACCACATTTTGATCTACCAGATCTCTTAATGCTTCCAACAGAGCCTCGGCTTTTGCCGTACACCTGGGTAGGTGCGTGACAAGAAATCTCCGTGGAGGAGGATTTGTGAATTCGATATGGTACCCCCTTCTTATAATCCCTAGGATAAAGCGATTGGGGGATATCGCTTCCCACTGTGGGAGGAAGGCCCCCAGTCTTCCCCCCACCCTGGTTGGGGAGTCATTGGTTTTTACGGGGCTGTTCAGGAGGGCGAAAAATCGCCCCTCCCCTGCCCTTCTTCTGACCCCAGAATTTCTTTTGCCCTTCCGGCTTTGGAATTTCTTTACGCTTTTGCGGACGAAACCCCTTCTTTGTCTGTGTAGGGGTTTTCCGCTTAACTGGGAAGGATTTCTTCCTGTCTGCTGTGCGGTCCAAGACGGTCTCTAACCCTGGGCCGAAGAGAAGGTCTCCCGTTAACGGTATGCCGCACAACTTGGCCTTAGAGGCGCTATCGCCCGGCCAAGTTTTTAGCCAGAGGGCTCTCCTGGCCGAATTGGCCAGAGCCGCTGATCTGGCCGACATACGGACTGATTCTGCCAAGGCATCAGCTATGTAGGCGATACCCCGCAGAATCGTAGGGAAAGAAGATAGAATGGTTTCTTTTGCCGTTCCAGCTTCAATATGCTCCTGAATCTTAGAGAGCCAGTGCTCCAGATTGCGAGCCACTACTGTGACAGCCAACTCAGGTTTTAAATTACCAATTGTTGAATCCCAAGTCTTTTTGAGAAGAGAGTCTATTCTCTTATCCATGACATCCACCAGGGCCCCCATGTCCTCAAAAGCCAGGTCTGTGTGTCTGGAAACCTGGGAGAAGGCAGCATCTAACTTGGGACTTTTATTCCAGATAGATGTAGGATCATCCGAGAATGGAAATCTCCTTTTTAAGGATCTAGAAAAAAAGGGTTTCCTTTCGGGATCCTGCCACTCCTTTTTAATAGTATCAACCAGTACCTCATGTACTGGAAAAACTTTCCTCCTTTGTTCCCCTAAACCCTTGTACATTTGGTCATGAAGGGTCAGGGGTTTCCTGTCTTCCTGAATACCGAGGGTTGTATAAATAGCCCCTAAGAGGTCCTCTACCTCTTCCAGGGATAATTTATATCTGGAGGATTTCCTGGACTCCCCGTCCAGGTCCTCTCCCTCTGAACCATCCTGGGAATCGGAGGAGGAACTGTCCGGTTGTCTTTGTTCCACTCCGGAGGGCCCTGGAGCTTCCACTGCCCTAACTGAAGTTGCAGGTTGGGCAGGAGCAGAGCCCTGAGCCTGAGGCGAGGTTGTATCCTGGGGGACTGGACTAAAGGGAGGCTGAAACCTTTCAAATAAGGCTTTAAATGAAGAGAAGGTGGACGAAAGCTCCTTAACCGAGGCTGCAAGTCCTGACTCCTGTTCAGAGTCCCTCTCCTTAACAAGGGAGTCTATGCACTCCCTACACAAGACCTTTGTCCATGTTTCCCCTAAAGTGTCCCTGCAAGAGGCACACCTCTTCTTAGAGCTATGTGCAGACCTAGACTTCTCTGTAGCTTTCTGAAATACATAAAAAGAAAAAAACATTTTGTCACTTTTTTTTTTTTTTTCAAAAAAACAAGGATACAACCCTGGGAGTGCACAAGACCCTCCTTAATATGTAGGGATCTGAGCCTCCCTCCCCTGACCACCCAGGGTGTCTGCCCCCCCATGACAGGAACTATACATGGAGGGACAATCTTAGATAAAGAGTACTCTTCCCCAGGGCACTCTTACCTTAGGAAGGCTGGAGGTAGTGTCCGTTGGCTGAGCATCTGCTTCCGACATGACTTGCAGGTGGTTGCTACTACCGAGTCCCACGCTGCCTGTGCGCATCCCAGACTCGTCTCCAGCCTGTGCCTGGCTTCCCTATCAGCGCCGCGACCCGGAACCGGAAGTCGTGGGTCAAAGGCAAGCACTCGCCCTTCCGCCGGAAATGACGTCGCCCGTCGTCCGGCCCGCCTAGTTCCAAAAAAAAAAGAAAAAAAGAGAGCGGTCTGTATGGAATACAGGGAAGGTGAACGCTTGCCTGCTGCAGCCCTGTAGCTGCGATAGGGAGTCCCCCCAACCTGAAGCCGCACTCGGCTAGGAAGTGGTGGCAATAGAACGAGGGGTAAGTCCCCCCTATGCCCTAGGAAACCCCTGCTCCCATTACAGGCTCCAAAAAATATAAACAGCCGCAGTCACCCTGACTGAATGGCCTGGTTCCTTGCACAGTGTCTCCCCACCGGAGGAAACACTAATACTGAGGTCTGGCAGGGGGAAGTAAGAATTTATGGGCTGGCGCAGTGTTTCCTAGAGGAAGAGGAGGAGACTATCTCTCATGGTGGCTGTCCTGAAAGACGAAAGGGGAAAAAAAAATATTAAAAAAAAATAAAAATAAAATTATTAATACAGTGCTATACCCGCTACCACTTCTGCTTGGATCACAAAGGCGATCCGAGTGGACGTTTGGCCCACCTCCTCCCTGTATGTAACATTCTGTGACACGTCACAGGAGGCTTCGGGACCATTCACAAAGCATCGTACATGCGCAGCGGGAAGCTGACATGTCAACGCCGGGGACCCTAAGACCCGGCCTATGTGAGGAAGGCGCTGGATCCCTGGAGAGGTAGGTGTCTGTTTATTCAAAGTCAGAAGCTACAGTTTTTGTAGTTGCTGACTTAATTTTTGGAAACCTGGCTGAAGAACTGCTCTACGTACAATGTATGTGTTCTACTGATTACCCTGTTATTTGCTATGTTTTACTATCAGAAACAGCAGTTTCATATCACTAGAATGTTTAAAGTGTGAATCAGCTGAATTTATAGCATGCAGATTACATTATGTTATTGATTTTGCAGTATTTTGTTCTAGTAAGTATTTGCACATTCTTAATAAACTGAAAATGAGCAAACAGTAAAGAATAGTAAAGACTATCTATAAACAGTTTTTTAAAATGACCCGCCTCCTACCTATCCTGCATACCCTGTATAAAAAAAAAAAAAAAAGATTTGTGCACTTTTTTAAATCCAGTCCGGTCATGTGATTCAGCAGGTCTGAAAACAGCTGTAAATTGGTGGTAATATCACCCAAATGCCTCTGTTGTCGGTGCTCCCTCTTCTCCCCTACAGCAGCTGCTCTGACACAGGGGACACGGAGCTGCTGTATCACATGACCAGACTGGATTAACCACTTAAGGACCAAGCCTATTTTTGACACTTTTTCTTTAGAAGCTAAAATCAATTTTTTGCTAGAAAATTACTTGGAACCCCCAAACATTATATATTTTTTTCCAAACACCCTAGAGAATAAAATGGAGATTGTTCTAATACTTTATGTTACACCGTATTTGCGCAGCGGTCTTACAAACACATGTTTTTGGGGGAAAAAAAATACACATTTTTTAATTAAAAAATAAGAAAACAGTAAAGTTAGCCCTATTATTTTCTATATTGTGAAAGATAATGTTACGCCGAGTAAATTGATACCCAACACATGCTTCAAAATTGCACCCGCTCGTGGAATGGCAACAAACTTTGGCATTTAAAAATCTCCATAGGCGACCTTTAAAATTTTTTACAGGTTACCTACCAGTTTTGAGTTACATAGAAGGTCTTTTGCTAGAATTGTTGCTCTCGCTCTAACAATCGTGGCGATACCCCACATGTGTGGTTTGAACACATATGTGGGCGCGACTTACGTACTTTCAATTTTTTTTTTTTCTTATTAATTTTACTATTTTTTATTTTTGCACTGTCCCTTTAATAAAAAGATTTTGGATCACTTTTATTCCTATTACAAGCAATGTAAACATCCCTTGTAATAGAAAAAAAGCATGACAGGACCTCTTTAATGTGAGATCTGGGGTCAAAAAGACCTCAGATCTCACATTTACACTTATAAGCACAAGAAAAAAAAAAGTTTTTTTTTTCTTCCCCTTTTAAAAAAAAAAAAATTGTCCCATTAAGGTCGTTGGGTAAAGTGAAGTTTGACTTTGCTCTGGTCCTCCAAGGACATAGAGTCGAGTGGGGGCCTTCATGCACTCCCTTGACTTCCTGCCCATAAGACCACAGGACCACCACTTCCAATGGCTCAGAGACCACTTTTATCTTAAAGTGGACTGCCCGCTATGAATAAAAATGCAACGCTATATAAACGTCAAAGAAGCGACGTATATCCACGGTGGGCGGTCTGAAAGTGGTTAAAAGAAGGTAAGTACACAGATCTAGCTTATATAAACGGTATGCAGGGATATATATGTATGTAAGCTTATTAGCTGAATGTGTTGAGTAGAAACATAATGAGCTATAAAATAGAAATTCCAACTCTCAGGTGCTCAAAGTCTATCACAGCTTTGAATTATATGACCAATATTGATAGGTCAATGTCCCAGCTGCTCTAAAATGTACCACTTGAAGTAGTGGAACAACAAATATGAATTTGGCAAAACATGATTGGGGCAGTTGACTACAAAAAGGATCTGAAGAAATACTGATATCTTAATGCAGCAGGATAGATATTTGAAAATATTTGTCATCAGAGTATACAGTATATCCAGAAAGTTATAAAAAGAGGTTTATTAAACAAAGATCCAAATCCACAATGTAAAAAAGTGATGTGGGATTGTATCAGCATTACCATAATCAAGTAAAAGAGCAGGCACAAGCTAATGTAATCTGTTGCAGCAAGGATGAAAAGGATTTTCATACCAGCCTGTGGATGGATAAGCCATGGGATCCTCAGGCTGGTATGAAAATCCTTTTCATCCTCGTCACTACAGATTACTTTAGCTTGTGCCTGCTCTTTTACTTGATTATGGTAATGCTGATACAATCCCACATCAACTTTTTACATTGTGAATTTGAATCTATGATTATTTAATAAACATGTTTTTAGAACTTTCTGGATCTCTGGATATACAGGTGTATCTCATAAAATTTGATCATCAAAAAGGTAATTTATTTCAGTAATTCAATTAAAAAAATGAAACTCATATTTTATATAGATGGGTTACACACAAAGAGCGATTCATTTCAAGCATTTCTTTCTTTTAAACTTTGATGATTTCGGCATACGGCTAGTGAAAACCCAAAATTCAGTATCTCAGAAAATAAGATTATTACATAAGGCGATTAGCCTGTGGCACTTATGAGGTGTTATGGAAGCCCAGGTTGCTTTGATAGTGGCCTTCAGCTTGTCTGCATTGTTGGATCTGGTGTCTCTCATCTTCCTCTTGACAATACCCCACAGATTCTCTATGGGGTTTAGGTGAGGCAAGTTTGCTGGCCAATCAAGCATAGCGATACCATGATCATTAAACCAGGTATTGGTAGTTTTGGCAGTGGGCACAGGTGCCAAGTCCTGCTGGAAAATGAAATCAGCATGTCCATAAAGCTGGTCAGCAGAGGGAAGCATGCAGTGCTCTAGAATTTCCTGGTAGAAGGCTGTGCTGACTTTGGACTTGATAAAACACAGTGGACCAACACCAGCAGATGTCATGGCTCCCCAAATCATCACGGACTGTAGAAAACGTTGCACTTCATTTGGAAATCAAGGTCCCAGAGTCTGGAGGAAGAGTGGAGAGGCACAGAATCCAAGTTGCATGAGGTCCAGTGTGAAGTTCCCACAGTCAGTGATGATCTGGTGAGTCATGTCATCTGCTGGTGCTGTGTTTTATCAATTCCAAAGTCAGCGCAGCCCTTTACCAGGAATTTCTAGAGCACTTCATGCTTCCCTCTGCTGACCAGCTTTATGGATATGCCAATTTCCTTTTCCAGCAGGACTTGGCACCTGCCCACACTGTCAAAACTACCAATACCTGGTTTAATGATCATGGTATCACTGTGCTTGATTGGCCATCAAAATCACCTGACATAAACCCCATAGAGAATCAGTGGGGTATTGTCAAGAGGAAGATGAGAGACACCAGACCCAACAATGCAGACGAGCTGTAGGCCGCTATCAAAGCAACCTGGATTTCCATAACACCTCAGCAGTCCCACAGGCTGATCGCCTCCATGCCACCGTGCGTTAATTCATACAAAAGGAGCCTCAACCAAGTATTGAGTGTATACTATACTGTACATGGACATACTTTTCATTAAGCCAGCATTTTTGTATTAAAAAACTTTTTTTTTCAATTGGTCTTATGTAATATTCTAATTTTTTGAATATTTTTATATTTATATTATTTTTACTGAATTTGGGGTTTTCACTAACTGTAAGCCATATGTCATCAAAATTAAAAGAAAGAAATGCTTGACATAAATCACCATGTGTGTAACGCATCTATATAAAATATATGTGTTTCACTTTTTTAATTTAATTACTGAAATAAGTTTTTGATATTCTAATTTTATGAGATGCACCTGTATACTCTGACAACACGTTTTCAACAATCTATCCTGGTGCATTAAGATATGAGTATTTCTTCAGCTCCATCTTGTGGTCAATTACCCCAAGCGCTCTGTTTGGCCATGAGCAATAAAACATTGAATGCAGACAAGATATCTTATACAGATTGTAGAATTGACCCCAAGATAAAGTGTACTATGGCCAATACTGACTTTTTGTTGAGTCTTTCAGATTTGAGTCGAGTAGAACAGTTCCTCCATTTGTGACCACCTTCTCCACACAGAAAACAGCCACCCACATCACCGCCGCAGGGATGGTCTTGTAAACAGCACCGGTCACATGAAGAGCAGTGAACCCAGGCTGAGAAAAAAAATAAAAATCGCTTTTGTGTTAGAAAGTCATTCAGTAATCTTCCAAGGTGCATTCTCTTTTAAATGCCATATGTGCTTATAGAGATTTATAATGTATATTACATTTAGACCCCATTTACACGAGTGCAGGGGCCTGTACACTGTGACTGGTCTATTTGTTTATGCGGGTTGAGCCACCAGGTGCTATGTGCAGGAAGTCTATGGGGATGCATAGACTGTATGAACACAGCCCCTCATCCTAATATGACAGGTATGGAGGTTAGCGGCCCCGGACGCACACTGCCTGCATTCAAGGCTGCTCAGCCACACCTACAGTTTTGTCAAATTAGGAGGAGCGTCTGTGTCTATAAAATCACTGTGTCCCACATACGCTTCCTACCTGGCGGACTGCGATCTGCCTAAGCTCTCCTCTTCTGCCCTAAAGAGCCTCAACTCCTCTATCACAGAAGAGGAAGTAACTGACACGATTAAATCTTTGCCGAATAACAAGGCCCCCGGACCCGATGGCTTACCATACCTCTACTACAAAACCTTCCTATCACATCTGCTTCCCCACATAACAACCCTGTTAAACTCATTTCTTTCCGACACACCTATCCCGAGGGACATGCAAAACTGACATATGACATATCGCTGATTCCCAAACCGGGAAAAGATCACACCCTTTCATCCAATTATAGACCGATCGCACTCCTCAATACAGACTTAAAAATTTTCAAGAAATTATTAGCAAATAGGTTAAACAACTTTATGCCGTCGCTAATTCACAAGGACCAAGTGGGATTTATCTTTGGCCCTTCGCCAGGCCGAATATAACACGCAGAGGGTCATTGACCTTGTGGGGGTTGCAAACAGGACCAGCTTGGAGGCAATACTGCTCAGTCTAGACGCGGAAAAAGCCTTTGATAAGCTGAGCTGGCCCTTCCTGTTTGCAACTCTCCATCGGGTTGGTATTGAAGGCTCTTTCCTCCGAGCCATCACTCACCTATATTCACCCCCCTCAGCCCTGGTTCATACCCAATTCGCTTCTTCCTCTACTTTCCAGATTTCCAACGGGACTACACAAGGCTGTCCACTGTCCCCTCTTCTATATGCCCTATGTATTGAACCCCTAGCAGCCCATATCAGAAAGAACCCAAACATCCACGGTATCCCAGTCTGTATTAGAGACTTTAAGATTTCCTTATTTGCGGACGATGTCCTCCTCACTCTCACGCAACCCCATGTCTCTCTCCCGAATCTACACATAGAGCTAGACCGGTATAGTGCCCTCTCAGGATATAAAATCAATAATTAAAAAACGGAAGCCCTCCCCCTTAATATACCCCACCAAACACTATCGGCCCTCTCGCAAACATTTAACTACACGTGGAAGCCCTCTTCCTTTAAATACCTCAGGGTCCACCTCACACCTACATACGACACTCTCTATAAAGCCAACTTCCCCCAACTATGCACCTCCATCAGAGCCTCCCTGGCCAAGTGGAAGTCTCTAAAACTATCTCTTTTTGGCCACCTAGCGACCTTAAAGATGACAATCCTACCTAAACTTTTATACCTTTTTGAGACGCTACCCATCCCCATCCCATCCTTGCACTTTAAGAGGCTCCAGGGCGACTGGATACATTTTTTCTGGAACTATAAGAGGCACCGGATCACTAAATCTGTCCTGTACGTTCCCTGCAATCAAGGCGGACTAGTATTCCCTAACATAGCCAAGTATTATTTAGCTACCCAGTTACGCCCTGTAGCCTCTTGGTGCACTCTCCACGCCTATAACCGCTGGACACAAATTGAGAAATTATGGTTAGCCCCCGTTCATCTGAATTCCATGCTATGGAGCTCTGATGTAGTGCCTGGCAGCATATAGCTACTAGGGCCAATGGCCCTTCTGCGCACGCTGTGGCGACGTGGAAAATCGACATACCCGCTTACCACCACCTCTTCCCCAGTCACCTCATTCTTATTCACACCCAATATTCCAGATAGCTTGAGCTCGCAGATGTCTCACGTCTGGATGGATAAAGCCCTATTTCGCTACGGTCAATTGGTAGACCCCAGAACCAGATCCCTAAGATCCTTTCAAGATCTGCAAGACGCCTTTAATATCCCCAGACGGGCTCTTTTTAGTTACTTGCAAATATGGCATTATGCGCAATCTCTGGTAACAAATCTTCAATTCTCCCCCTTAACTGAATTCGAAAAACTATGTCTAGAGGGCTCGTCCCCTAAAAGGTATGATCTTGCGCACTTATCAGCTCCTGACCATGGATTTTTCACCAGCCAGACCACGGCATGCCTATATGGGTAAGTGGGAGCAGACCCTGGGTGTAGACATACCTTTGAACGCATGGCAGCTCATATGGTCGCAGGCCTCTAAGAGCTCCATCTGCACGCTCTACAAAAGAGAATCAATATAAGATTCTATTTCATTGGTATCAGACCCCTGATCTACTCCACTCCATATACATCTCGGCCGACCCCCGATGTTGGCGATGTTGTAAGGATAGGGGGACGCTATTTCAGGTCTATTGGACCTGCCCTCTACTCATCCCCTATTGGCAGATGGTGCACTCCCTGCTTCAATCCATCTTTGGTACTGGAGTGCCCTTCGACTCGAAAATGTTCCTTCTGGGCCTTCCACCTACCTCCTTCTCTAAATTGTTAAAAAAAACTCTTGGCACACGTGCTAACTGCAGCGTAGTGTTTGGTGGCCCTGAGGTGGAAAAAGAGGGAACCCCCCTCACTATTCGAGCTGCACTCCAGGATCAGAGATGTTAAAAGAATGGAGTACCTGACGGCCTCTCTGAATGACACTTTTGATAAACATAATCGAGTATGGGAGCCCTGGATCCTGTTGAAGACTCCTTCAACCTAATGCTTCGTAACCCTCGATCATCTACGATCGGTGTTCCCCAGGTGGCACCGGGCTCTGGGGGCGGATGGTTGTCCTCTCTTCTTCACTATTTTCTTGACAGCTCTCTCTTCCTCTTTTTTTTCTTTTTATCTGACTCTTCTCTACCTTTTCATTAGAGTAACACGATGATTCTGCATACTGCCAACGGTTGTAAGCTGTGCACGTCTGCATCGAATGATACCTTTGGCCAAATGTCTGTTAATTATATGCCAGAAGTTCTTTCACTACTACAAAGTGTATTTTCCTGTACCTTATGTTGAAAACTCCTTTTTTCTTGAAAATTCAATAAAAATTGTCAGTTCTCAAAAAAATCACTGTGTCCCTGTAAATGTACATAAACTACCTATACAAAGCACCTGGCAGGTTCACGGTGTACTGGCCTCAGCGTCTGTGTGAATGAGGCATATTTTATCAAAGACTTAACATTGTAAAGGGATACAACATCAGTTACACAATTATTGCAGGCTTGAAGCTGATCCTACTATTCTAGAACTATAAAACTTTCACGCAGACCCAAAAAAGTGAGTTATTGCTGGTGTGTAAGAGATGACCTTAAAATCTGTTTCCTCTTCTAAACACAGAAGAAGAAAAACAGGAGCCCTGCTGCTTGGCTTGAGATGCCCATCAACATACAATGGGAACAATATCACTGAAAGGGCAGGGTGGGGGGGCTATGCCATAGTCTGGGATGACAAACACTGTGCATTGAAATGCAAATATTTTAGTAAATATAAACTGCCAATTACCTTTTATCATCAGCAGTATATAGCAGTCTTGTGACTTCTATCAGTGTCCGGCTAAACACTGGTTAAAGCTTGTAGAATGAGTTTTCATTCTCCTCTAGCTGTCCTATGAGGCTGCATGACCACTGACCCTTGGTCTGGACAGTGGCGATTGGCCCTGTGCTAATTTACATGCACCCTCCCAGGAAAAAAAAAAAACTCTCCAGCAATACACACCAAACTGAGCATGTGCATAGTGCCTCTGATGGCTATCAGCAGATGGATTGGGGACAGTAAAAGAAGGGGAGGATCAGAAGAGACAGGATCAGTCTTTTTTTTTAAATGTGGAAGATTAACCCTTTAGGTTCCACAGTGAGTATAAACAGCATGCTTTACTGCATATACAGACTGATTTTACTGACGTGGGTTCAGTAACACTTTAAGCTTTTATTTTATTGAGAAATTTAGTACCGAGAAAGTTAAATCTGTAGGTACAGTAGAAAACCAAGCAAACCGCAATAAACAGAACACTAAAATCAGATGTGTGCACTGTAGTTAAAATTAAAGAGGAAATCTAACTGAAATTTTACTATCGTCATTTTTATTTTACTGATTACTGTATTTTTTTTTAATGGCTACCATAGTTTTTTACTGGCTACTAGATGATTGATTTATTGACTGCCATTGTGTTTTTTTTTTTCTTTTTTACTGCCTACCATAGTTTTTTTTTTGTTTTTATTGGCTAGCATAGTTTTATATTTTTTTTTTTTACTGACTACTTCTTTAAAGTGGACTTGCACTCAAAAGTGGGGTTTTGTGATGTTATAGGGAAAATGTATTAAGGTTAATTGTACCCAAGCAGTACCCTCAAAAATTACCTTATGTCTGTAATTCTTCATGAAAATGAAAAAGAGTGCTTTTCCTGGTGCCTAGGCATGCTTGTGCTAAAACCCAAATAGATGTATATCTGTAGTGCGAGATCCAAGGCACTGCTGCCTGACTGGTAGTCTTAGGAGATTTGGCAAAGCCACTACTGTGCTGCTCACTGTTCTGGCTGGAGGCTCTGACATGATGAAGAAAAACCCTGCCCGCCATTTTGTGGGCACAGCCTCAAAAGTTTAGTTCTTTTAAGGTCGAAGACTTGCTCATATAATAAACAGTGAATCTATGAAACCAAAACTCTGCTAGTTATTACTTACAAGGTTTCACGCATTTATTGCATAAGGAGCAATGCTTCCACTTTCTTCCATCCTGCAAAGACACAACCCATGTGTGATAATTCAGAAACAGATATCCAATTGGAGAAGTATGGACAAATTCAAATACACAATACTATTAAAGTTATGAAGATCTCAAATCTGCCCAAAAGAAAAAGTGCATTTTAGCCAGCTTTCCCCTTTGCACCAACCTAAAGTAATCCACCCTCTTGCTGCACAAATATATACATACTTGGAGGCACCATTCTGTGCATGATGGCAGCACTTGCCCATTACAGCCCTATAGACTTCGGCCTCCTGCCATCTCTAGTATAGGATACAGTCCCATTAAAGTCTAACGGGCAGTAATGCACAAGCATAGCAAACAAAGAAAGAGGGTGAGCAGAAGGTCTGCATGAATCACAATTTATGTACAATAAGATCAGCACATAGGAAGAACTATACTCCAAACAAATTGCTTTCTAAATCCAACCCCACGCTCTATTTTCATTTGTTGTACATATTTGTTTTCTATTAAAAAAGACAACGGGTCCTTTAACCAGAAATTCATGCACCATTATATGTAGCCTTGAATATAATACACCTGAAGTCCTTCACCTAGGATTTGCAGGCATGTTATGACCATGAAACCAGGATTTATATTACTACTATAGCACAAATATTGGAGAGCATTACAGAACATGCTGATCAATGACAACATTCTCTGTCCCCAAAGAAACGTACAATCCAATGTCTATAAATCACAATTAAAGTGGTTGTAAAGGCAGAAGGTTTTTTTTATCTTAATGCATCCTATGCATTAGGATAAAAAACCTGTGTGCAGCAGCCCCCCTAATACTTACCTGAGCCCATGTAGATCCAGTGATGTTGCAGGAGTGTCTCAGCTGCCGAGGACTCCCCTCCTCATTGGCTGAGACAGCAGCGCAGTGCCATTGGCTTCCGCTGCTGTCAAAGGCAGTCAGCTAATGAGAAGAAATAGGGGGTGGGACCGGGCCACGGCTCTATGTCTGAATAGACAGGGGGCTGTGGCTTGGCTAGGGGCTAGGAGCACCAAAGAGGGACCCGAGAAGAGGAGGATCTGGGCTGCTCTGTACAAAACCATTGCACAGAGCAGGCAAGTAGAACATGTTTGTTATTTTTAACTTAAAAAAAAAAATAAAAATAAAAAAACCATGAGACTTTAGTATCACTTTAAGTTAAGAAAAAGCTTACACAACCATAATAATTATTTTTTCATAGTTTGTATACACACATGGTATTATACATAATACCCATAAAGTAATATAAATAATAAATAAAACGTATTACCTTGGAGGGACAAGTGTTGCAGGTTTTACAGTGCTTATTTTCAGAGGACACATATCTCGGACACAGTGAACAGAACCTAAATGATAGAACATAATAATTAATAATAATAATAATAAAAAATAATACCTAAAGACCAAAAGGATGATTGGATGATCTGACAGCCCTTAAAGAGGGGAGGGGGGGGGGGGGGGTGAGCTTTTGATCCTTGCCACGTTGAAGAAAGGCCAAGATCAGAGACACTGGAGAAAAAATGGCTGTGCAAAATCTGCAGTCTGGCATCACAAAATGTAAGCCTTCCATGTACAATGATAAATCTCCTGAGAGATGGATTTACGTGCCTTCAACAAGGTGGGAATCGCCAAGTCCAACAACCCTGTCTCTTAGAACCTTGCTTTCAATAGCCAAGCCATCAAGGCCAGTGACTGTAAAGCAGGGTGGAAGATCGGTCCTTGGGACAGAAGATCTCTTAGTAGAGGCAGCCGACAGGGGATGTCCATGACCAGCTGCACCAAGTTTGCATACCAGGGTTGCCGAGGCCAGTCCAGAGCCACCAGAATGACCAGTACCCCTTCGGCATCTATCCTGCACAGCAGACAAGGGAGAATTTTGAGGGGGGAAATAAGTTGATAATGACTTCACAGAGCCAACAGGGTGTCTGTGGTAACCGCCAGGGGATCCCTTACCACAAATCTCGACATCTTCCTGTTGATATGGAAGGCCAGAAGATTCACATCTAGTGTGCTTCACCGCAGACAGATTTGATGAAACATGTTGGAGTGTAGAGACCACTCTGTGATCCAGCGTCTGACAACTGAGGTAATCCTCCTGGCATCCACCAGCCCTGAACTGACCTCGGACCCAGAACCCCCCTCCCCCCCCAATCCAGGATAGGCTAGCAATCACGGTGACCACTGTCTGGAGAGGGAGAAACCACTTCTCAGCCCACAGAGATGGAGACTGAAGCCACCAGAGAAGGGAAACCTCCACTGAACGGTTTGGATTTCATCTTGAACTTCTGCACTTTCACAAAGCACTTCAGTGCCTTCTATTTTGTAGCCTGACAGAAGAGAGCTGGGAAAGCAATGGGGCCATATCCAGGGACACATCACACATGTGCTTGAGGCTCTGGACCAATTGAACGTTGGACCAGAGCTCAGCCCGCTCAGTGAGCATATGACACACAAAGCCACTGCCAAAACTGGGCAAAGAGCTGAGCTAGCGACCATAAACAGAGCAGGAATCTAGGTCCTAACTCCTAACCGTAGGCAGAAAAAAAAAAACTGAGCCACCTATAGCAGAGATGGGGGTTAGTACCATTTAGGACTGCCAATAGGCCGTGCTGTGTTTTTTTTCTGCCTAGAGTCCTACTCCTGAAGGTGGCGCTATACCTCTATTGTCAAGAATTATGGAAGAGCAGATTCCATCTAAGAAGCTCATGGCGTGCAGTGAAATCAAAGCGATTTCAGTACAGGAAAGAACTTGTTCAACTGTGCAAGACTGAAAGTACAAAATACATAGATACCTGATGAAAAGTCCCCTTTGCTACAAATTAGAAGCGCTGGCTTCATGTATGAAAGTGCACTGTCATCCAACTACTAACTTCTAATGTAACTTTCAATACAATGGACTGCTTCAAGCACAGATATACATGAACAAGAGGAGTTCACCTTTACAAAGAAATACTGTATTTTTTGCTCCATAAGACGCACTCCCCCCCCCCCCCAAAAAAAAAAAATGGGGGAAAATGTCTCTGCGTCTTATGGAGCGAATACTGAGCAGCCCCCCCCCCCCCCCTCCCAATGTTACAATACCGGGCCAGCAGCGACGCAGCCATCTCTCGCTGGGCCTGTCACTCAGCCACAGACAGAGCAGCACGAGTGGCCGAATGGAGTGTGGCCACTCGGGCTGCTCTGTCTTCTGAGTGACAGGCAGGTGCATACATGAATTTCAGTCTGTGCTAGGTGGAGGTGGCACAGGTCAGGCTGCATTTCATGGGAACAGGTCAGGCTGCATTTCATGGGCACTGGTAAATATTTTAGTACACAATTTGGTTCAGAATATTTTTTTTTCTTGTTTTCCTAGGTGCGTCTTATGGTCAGGTGTGTCTTATGGAGCGAAGAATACGGTAATAAATACACATTTTTTGCAGGTAAAAAGAATTAAAAATGTATTTTTATTTTGTTAGGAATCTGTAAAGCATTGCACCCACAAATCAGCAGATTGTGGGTGTAATGCCATGGTAATGCAAACTGTTTGCCCGTACCTCCAATACAGGCAGGCGCTGACAGGAAGACTCAATGAAGACTAGAGCACTAAACAGTGCCCAGGTGGTTAATTAAGAACTACAAGCTGACAGCTGCAAAGAATGTTGGTACTTGTAGTTTTCACATTCACAGAACACTGAATGAATGATGTGGCCGGGCGAGCGGAGCCCCGCATGGCCGCATTTTCTTTATATTGTGACGGAGGGGATCCCCTGCTCGCTGTCAAAACGATATGGGTGTAACATGTTACAAAAGGTGAACTTATCCTTTAAGTGTTGGGTGACAAAGCACTCTAGGGCCAGTTTTCCACTGATGCATACACAGATAAAAGCCTATGTAGGAAAGGATATTGCACCTGTAGCCTTCACTTGCGGGAAGCACAATTTTTTCAGGTGAAAGATTGGTGAAAATACGGACCGGTGATTGTTTCCTTCCAGTCTTTCCATGTTTGTACACAGTATGGTTATCATAGTCCACCTAAAACAGCAACAAGATTTAAAATAAAATGATAACCAGGCCAAAGAGTAACTATGCACATCTCAATAACTACAGATCTACAAAAACATTCCTCCAGATTCTAAACTGGGACACACTGAAGAAAACATATGCAAGGAATAGTATACTGTATGTGACCGAATATGCACTGCAGCACTCACCTGATAATCCAGCATGGCAAACCCAGGAGAAGACTGCAGAATACGAGGCTCAAAAAAGTAGGGAAAAATCCAAAATGTGGGCAGCTCAATGAAACATCCTGATAGGAAGAAAAAAGGTTTTACTATTCACTTGGGAAGGCCTTATGTCATTATTTGATCTGGTCTGCTCATTACAAGTGGAGGCTCTAACTAGTCAGCGCAAAAAGGGAATGAGGATGTGCAATCTGCAGTATTCCACGGTAACCGGTTTTTAACTTGCATCATTATTTAGAAGGCCGAGAAATTCCAACTAATTAATGATTCGATTTTCCCATCAGGGTTCACAGCAAAAATAGGATTTTTATAACAGCTTACCTGTAAAATTGTTTTCTTGGAGTACATCATGGGACAGAGCCTTAAGTAATTACTTAATGGGTTATAGGCCACCTTCAGATGTTGACACTGGTAAACCCAATCAATGAAGTTTACTCCCTATATAACCCCTCCTCCTTCAAGGAGCACATCAGTTTTTGTAGCAAAGCAATATACTTAAATCCCATAAAAGAGGGGAGGGACCTCTGTGTCCCATGATGTACTTCAAGAAAAGGATTTTACAGTTAAGCTGTTATAAAAATCCTATTTTCTTTATCGTACATCATGGGACACAGAGCCTTAAATAATTACTTAATGGGACGTCCCATAGCAATGCTACTTGAGGGGAGGGAGATAACCCGCAGGGTGCCCCCAGACTTGAAGATCTATACTGCTGCCTGCAGAACACTGCGCCCAAAGGAGATATCCTCATACCTCCTTACATCCACCTGATAAAATTTTGTGAATGTATGCACTGAAGACCAAGTTGCGGTCTTGCAGATCTGAGCCATGGAGCCCTGATGACGCACTGCCCAAGAAGCACTAACCGACCTGATAGAGTGCGCCTTAACTTGAAACGGGGGAATCTTGCCCCTTAAATCATAAGTTTGAATTATCACTTGTCGAATCCACTTAGCGACAGTGGATTTCGACGCTGCCTGTCCTTTCTTAGGACCCCCTGGCAGAATCGGTCTTATGAATCAGAGCAGTTGCCTTTAAATAGATTTTCACTGCTCCCACCACATCAAGACAATGTAGTGACTTTTCTTCCCTGGAACATGGTTTTGAAGAAAACGATGGCAGGACAAAATCTTGGTTCAGATGAAAACCTGAGACCACTTTTGGCAAAAAGCCTGGACAAGGGCGTAACACCACTCTGTCCTCATGAAAAATCAAATATGGCTCTTTACAAGAAAGAGCAGCCAATTCTGAAACCCTCCTTGCTGAGGATATAGCGACAAAAAATACCAACTTTCTTGTCAGAAGGACTAAGGAAATATGTTGTATCGGTTCAAAATGGCTGTTTTTGTAACACAGACAAAACTAAGTTTAGGTCCCAAGGGTTCAAGGGAGGTTTAAGGGGTGGATTAAGCCGCATTACCCCTTGTATAAAACCCCGGACTAAAGAATGAGTAGCAAGTGGTCTTTGAAATAAGACCAATAAAGCTGAGACTTGGCCTTTAATAGTACTCAAGGCCAATTTCATTTCTACCCCTAATTGTAGAAAGGCAAGAATTCTGCCTATGATAGATCTCCGAGGGTGCCAACCCTTGGATTCACACCAGGAAACGTAAGCCCTCCAGACACTATAATATATAGTTAAATTTAGAGACCGTAAGGAAGGATGGAATATCGGTTCTCTGAGAGAGCAGATATGGCTGTCACGGAACGTCCCACACTTCGCTTGAGTGCTTCCGTCAGTATACCGCTTCCTAAGTTCTGGAACCCGAGTCCAATGGATCTGGCTATAGGAACCCCCAAGAACTAGACAACACCAGTCTTGGAGTACATCAGAACTACTTTTATTTTGAGATCTCACAGACCTTTATACAGCAGGGATGACTCAAAGCTAACCTAATTAACATGACCTAATTTACTACAAAATGTACCCAGACCAGATGACAGTCTTGTGGGCACCGAGCTTCACACATTAATACAATTAACAATACAAACAACAATCTCCCCCCTCCTCAGCCTAGACCATTCGTCTATTAGCCAGGGCTGGTGGCTAATGTGATCAGCTCTCTCAATTAACATAAACACATGTTGATAACACCAGCATCTCCTCACAGGATGTGTCCCAACAGAATGAATCAGTCTTATCAGCAGGGGGCTGCTGGAGGAATCCCCCCTCCCTCTTCAGGGACACAAATATACAGTAAGGAGTCCCCATACAATATATACATGACTGAGTCCGATTAATACAGTTCAGACTGGATTTCTCATTCACCTCAAATGCTAGGGCCCATAATCGGTGGGCAACAGGCTTGCACACAGTCCTCTCCAACAGCCTCCGCTCTGGCCATGCCCGTGACATTTCTCCCCTTTCAACAGGAGACTAACACAGGAGGAGACCCCAGACGGGTTGACTCCGAAGTTAGTCCATAGTTCCAGTCCTCTACTGCCTGTACCCACACAGTACCCCAAACAAATTATTCCAAACAGTGTATTACTCACCCAGCCATCCTCTGCCTCTCTCAGAGAACATATCTGCCGCTGGGGAGAGGCCTGGACTGGCCCTTCTCCCTGGAATCCTTTCTGCCGCTGGAGAGAAGACAGGGGGACTGGGCTCACTCCATCCTGCTGTTGGGGATCTGGGCCGACTGCCCAGCATCCCTGGGGTATACAGGTGGGGACTGAAGCCCCATCAACCGACACCAGATCAAGCTGCAGTTGTGAGGTGATGACTGCATTCTCTCCTTGGATCCTGATCTGCAGCTCGCGATAGACTGCCACCTCCTCACCTTGGGCCTCCACAATTGCTGCAGGTGTGGGGCAGAGGTCTTGGACCCTCTGTCCGGTTGCCAGCACTTCTGCTGGGGGTTTGCCAGGTGGTTCCTCCTCTACAGAAACGTCTATTAAATCCTCTACCTCTATAACTGGTGTCTGTGGATAGAGGTTCACCATCTCCTGTCCGTGGAACTCAGAAGATGCCATCAGTGCTGAGCAGAGCGCAATGAAGTTTGGCCCTAATCCCAACTCTTCTGCTGGGGGCTCACCCGATGGTTCTTCCTCAGCAGAAAAGTCTATCAAATCCCCTGTCTCTGCAACTGGTGTCTGGGGATGGAGGTTCACCATCTCCTGTCCATGGAACCCAGAAGATGTTATCAGTGCTGGGCAGAGGTTAGCAGAGCTCTGCCCTGTTGTCAGCACTTCAGTTTTGGGGATGGCAATCTCCAGATTTTCCACTGCAGATTCTCTGGCATGCTGCTGGACAGGCACATTCCTCCATCCAAGATCATCCCATGCAGAAACAGGATCATCAAGGTCAGTCAGCACTTGCTGCATCCGCCATAAGACCTCCGCCTCCATAGCTGTGGGGGCAGGTTGGCAAAGCACACTATCGCTCTGCCACATTGCCGACTCTTCAGCCAGGATTTCAGGGTTGTCAGCTGGTATTTCCTGATAGTCCCAGGCAAAGGGAGCCCAGCCCTGGCACTGAGCAATGTCTAGCAGCCGTCTGTAGGCGATCTCTAGCTCCCATTCCTGAACGGCCAGAAACTCCAAATCTTCCTGTGCCCAGTGCACTTCCGAAATGTTCAGTAGCCCTTCTCTGAAATCCATGATTTCGTCCACCCGCCGCTCCAAATCACTCCCAAAGTTAGGGTCCCCTGTCAGCTTCACAAACAGTCCCAAGCCGCCGTAGCTTAAGCCTTCCGTTGGGCTGTCATCCGCTATCCAGGGACATGCTTGGGATACATGCCACCGGAGGGCTCTGTAGCTCTCATCCAGCTTCATCTCTGCCCAGACCAGCCTGCTTAATTCAGCTGTCTGCTTCTTGTGTGGTTTTTCTCCCAAAAACCGCACCCGCAGTCCGTACTGCCACCAGTACCTTTCCTCGATGGAGGGGAGAACTTTTCCCTGGTGTCGCTGCTCACGGGCTAGCGCTTCCTTCCAGAGTTTGCAGCGAATAGAATCACACCATCCCAGCAGGACCTGCTCCGATACTGGTCCTCTGTGCTGTATCTGCATCTCTCGCAACCTCCTTCTGAATTCCTCATCCATGGCGGCTGGTATCTGTACCTCTCCTCTTCTGCTATCTGGACCTTGGATCCAGATGGAAGTTTGGATGTCCCAGACTTTAGGAAGCTATCCCACCGCTGCCACCAATGTCACAGAACGTCCCACACTTCGCTTGAGTGCTTCCGTCAGTATACCGCTTCCTAAGTTCTGGAACCCGAGTCCAATGGATCTGGCTATAGGAACCCCCAAGAACTAGACAACACCAGTCTTGGAGTACATCAGAACTACTTTTATTTTGAGATCTCACAGACCTTTATACAGCAGGGATGACTCAAAGCTAACCTAATTAACATGACCTAATTTACTACAAAATGTACCCAGACCAGATGACAGTCTTGTGGGCACCGAGCTTCACACATTAATACAATTAACAATACAAACAACAATCTCCCCCCTCCTCAGCCTAGACCATTCGTCTATTAGCCAGGGCTGGTGGCTAATGTGATCAGCTCTCTCAATTAACATAAACACATGTTGATAACACCAGCATCTCCTCACAGGATGTGTCCCAACAGAATGAATCAGTCTTATCAGCAGGGGGCTGCTGGAGGAATCCCCCCTCCCTCTTCAGGGACACAAATATACAGTAAGGAGTCCCCATACAATATATACATGACTGAGTCCGATTAATACAGTTCAGACTGGATTTCTCATTCACCTCAAATGCTAGGGCCCATAATCGGTGGGCAACAGGCTTGCACACAGTCCTCTCCAACAGCCTCCGCTCTGGCCATGCCCGTGACACTGGCCGTGGTGGGAGGGACCATGGGCCCTCCACTGCCATCTTTACGATTTCTGCATACCATGACATTCTGGGCCATGCTGGTGCCACCAGAATTACCAGCTTTCTTTCCAGCTTGATCCTGCAAATAAGTCGTGGCAGCAACTGAATAGGGGGGAATGCATAATCAGTGAGAACTGATCCCACAGGGTCACCAACGCATCCATTCCGTATGCGAGTGGATCCCTTGTTCTGGCCACAAAGTTGACTGAATTCATGTTGAACCTGGACGGTAGAAGATCTACGTCCGGAGTCCCCCATCTTTGGCAAACAGCCCGAAATATGTTGGGGTGAAGAGACCATTCCCCTGGGAATAACTGCTGGCGACATAAGTAGTCCGCCTGCAAATTCTGTACTCCCGGAATGAAGCACGAACATTCCTTTCTGCCCAAGTTAGAATATGGTTCACCTCTCTCTGCGCTGAGAGTCTTTTGGCGCCCCCTTGGTGATTGATATAGGCCACAGCTGTGGCATTGTCGGATTTAATCCCGACAGGGGAATCCCGTAACCTGAAAGTCCAGGCCTTTAGAGCCATACATACTGCCCGAATCTCTAGGATATTGATGGGCAAGGTTCTTTCGGGTTCTTGACCACTGTCCTTGGACAGTTGTCTTTTCTAGTATTGCTCCCCAGCCTGAAAGGCTGGCATCCATCGTTACCACTTTCCAGATGACTGGTCTGAAGGATTTTCCTTTCAGCAGATTCTGGGTTAGTAACCACCAAGTGAGACTTTGGGACACTCTTGGGGACAGCTGCATTGGCAAGTCTAAAGCTCAAATTGTTTTGTTCCAAGCAGACAGGATACTGTTTTGCAACAGTCTTGAATGAAACTGGGCATAGGGAACTGCTTCGAATGAAGCCACCATGGTTCCTAGTAACCTCATGCAAAGGCGAATGGAGGGATCACCATTTGACCTGACCATCCGCACCAGCTTTCTTATGGAGTTGATCTTTGCTTGAGGGAAGAACACCCTTTCCTGGGCTGTGTCTATGATCAGACCCAAGTACTCCAGCTTTTTTAGCGGTATTAAGGAAGATTTCTCTAGGTTGAGAATCCAACCCAAACTTTTCAGACAGTTGGTTGTAATGCGTACGCTTTGCTCCAAACGAGCCACCGACCGATCCATTAGCAATAGATCGTCTAGGTACGCTACGACTGTTATGCCCTGTGCCCTTAACCTGGCTAGTGGGGCCAGCACTTTGGTCAACACCCGGGGTGCTGTGGTTAGCCCTAAGGGCAGGGCTTAAGACTGGAAATGCTGATGTTCTAACTCGAACCGCAGAAACTTTTGATTAGCAGGAAATAACGGGACATGCAGATATGCATCCCTGATGTCGATTGATGCCAGAAGTTCTCCTCCTAGGAGGATAGAAACTACTGACCTGATTGTCTCAATGCGAAAGGAGCGGAACTTCAGGAACTGATTTAGATTTCTTAGATCTAGAATGGGCCTGACGTCTCCATTTGGTTTTGGTACCATGAAAAGATTTGAATAAAACCCCAGATCTTGCTCTTTGGTGGGGATCTGTATGATCACCCTTTGAGATATTAATCGGTCTAGTGCCTGAAACAGAGATCGTATCTTCTCTGGATCTTTGGGAACGCTTGACCTCAGGAAGCGAGACGGTGGAAAGTCCTGAAATTCCAGCTTGTACCCCAGCGTTACCGTGGAAATGACCCATCTGTGCTGAATTTCCTCTTTCCAGAGCTCTGAAAACTGCAGAAGTCTTCCCCCCACCTTGGTGAGTGGGGTTGCCTCTTCATGATGAGGCTTTAGGATGCTGCTTTGCAGTTTTCTGACCCCAGGACTTCTTTTGAGCCTGGGTCTGACCCTGAGGTTTTCCTCTAGAGTCTGACGGCGGAGGCCGTCGCCACAGCCTAGAGGCGGAAGCCCCTGGCGCAGGGGAAAGAGCCCGATTAAATGAAGGGCGTTTATACTTTCTTTTGACTGGCAAAAGAATACTTTTCCCACTAGAAATTGTTTGGATATATTTGTCCTAGTCTTCTCCAAATAGTCGCTCCCCATGAAAAAGGAACCCAGTTAGGAGGTTTTTACATGGTGCTTCAGCTGACCAATTTTTTAACCACAGGATTCTACGCATATGCACAAGCTTAAGCGTAAGGCGAGACGCCTTGTGAATAGAATCTTTAATGGCATCTATGGCAAAGCATAATGCTTTTGGTAGTTCAGCCAAAAAAACACTTTTACAGCTTTCTCTTACCTTACAGAGTCTCCCTCTACACGTTGCTGCAACCAGATACAGATTGAGCTTACAGTAAAGACAACAGAGTAAGGTATGTGCATAGACTAGACTCCCTCTAGCGGAGATTTAAGGCATGACAAAATTTCTTCCCTAATGGAAGAAATACATAGATGTTTAATACCCAAGTTTCTTCCCTTACCTTATCCTCACCGCAGGATTTGCTGAATTAAACAATCCAACCTTCACCCATCACGCCGGGCTGTGTAGCAACCCTTCAAGGACTGGGTCCCTAAAACGGGGTTCCAACTGCCTTGGACCTGTAAAGAGCACCCCACTAGGAAAGCTTTAGGTAATGTAACAAGACCTAAGCACTGGGTTCCAGCGCTACATCTGTCTCCATGTGTTCATCTCTAAAGACCGGTCTTTAGAGATGAACACAGACAGATGTCCCATACGGAGGAAGTTGCAGTTTCTTGTGGTTTGCTTTCTGTGAAGATTATCCATCCATCCGTTGTTGATCTGAGCACCATCCTACAGCTACGGTTGCCCTAGATGGAATCTACCACCAATACCTTCAAGCAAGCACTCCCGGGATCGATCAATCCTTAAGCCTATATGACACTAAGCCGTATGGTGATTGTGTCCACCTCCTCCGGTAAGCGTACCCACTTCTGCTACCCATACATCAATCCTGAATGCATGAAGACTTAGAAGCACCATCCATAAACGTTGTTTCTTTCTTCACATAAAGGATATCACGTTTTATATGTCAATGGACTTTTACTCTAATATGGACATTCCTTCCAGTCATTGGAGACTGTCCCTTCATTTTGTCTATTTTGGTCTTTAAATATTAATACGTAATATATACACATAGTATGACAGTGTATCACCCTGTTTTTCACTTCATTATCACTTTTTAATCTTAGAGGAAAACCTGTTAGAGTCTGCAAAAAAGACTTGAGACTGGGGCGGAGGTTCACCTTCCAGCAGGACAACGACCCTAAACATACAGCCAAAGCTACAATGGAATGGTTTAGATCAAAGCACATTCACGTGTTTGAATGGTCCAGTCAAAGTCTAGACCTAAATCCAATTTAGAATCTGTGGCAAGACTTGAAAATTGCTGTTCACAGACGCCCTCTATCCAATCTGACAGAGCTTGAGCTATTTTGCAAAGAAGAATGGGCAAAAATGTCACTCTCTAGATGTGCAAAGCTGGTAGAGACATCCTCAAAAAGACTTGCAACTGTAATTGCAGGGAAAGGTGGTTCTACAAAGTATTGACTCAGGGGGGCTGAATACAAATGCACGCCACACTTTTTACATATTTGTAAAACATTTTGAAAACCATTTATCATTTTCCTTCCACTTCACAATGATGTGCCACTTTGTGTTGGTCTATCACATAAAATCTCAATAAAAATACATTTTGTACATGTAACATGACAAAACATGGAAAATTTCAAGGGCTATAAATACTTTTTCAAGGCACTGTAGGTCGAGGTGTTAAAGCACTGTGATGGTCTAGTGCAGTGGTTCCCAACCTGGGGTAAGTGTAGCTACCAGGGTACATGCCAGGACCTTTAGGGGGTATGCAAAAGAAATATGAATAATGTGGGAAAAGGCAGTGGTGTACCTGTGACTGTAATTAAAGTGTCACAAAGTGACAAAGTGGTTGACAGCTGCCAACTTACCAGGACAGGGATGCGCAAATCATATCACCCGATGCCATGGACATGCAGTTCCGGGTGCCGTGCAGGTGAGTTTTGTTTTTTTTTTTACATTTAGCCTTTGCTGTGGGCAAGCAGCAGGGTTTACTTTATCTTCAGCTGATTCTGTTTTTATTAAAAGTGATCAGAGTGGCTGACTAGCTGCTGGATTGCTTTTAAAAGCAGCTCCCCCATTGTTCACCAGTGTTTCTCAGGCTTACTGTTCTCACCTGCGAGCCCAGGAAACGATCCAGCGGTTTCAGCAGCTGGCCATAGATGTGAGGAGAGACCAGATGTTATTCGCTCAGCAGATGCACTTCAGCTGAGTGTTGAGAGCCTGACACTCGCCTTTCCTTGTGAGCAATTGGTACTCATCACACTGCAAGGCCTCTCCCCTCCCTGCTAGTCCTCGGGTGCAGTGCTGGAGACAGGCAGGGAGGTGAGTAGGCGATAAACAGCGCAATGTTAAAACATTAAAAGTTTAAGTCGCCATAATATCCCTTTAGTTTTTAAAAGCCCCAGACATTTCTAAAAGCAACTCTGCCTAATAAAAAACATGAACCCTTAGCAGCAAGGCTCACTATAACCAGCCTCTGAAAATCCAGGGACGCACCCAATTTATTGACAGCTATAGCTAGACTAAATATTCAAGCTCAGTATGAACTTATGCTTGCTTATTAAAACGACTCCACCGTCACATAAAAAAAAAAAAAAAAAAATGGAATACCTGGCTATCCCATCCTAGCGCATCCAACTACTTAAAAGAGTGTAACTTATCCTTAAGTTTGAAGTACCGTTAAGCCATATATATAATCTCACAATAGTGAGTATACCCCTCACATTTTTTGTAAATATTTTATTATAACTTTTCATGTGACATCACTAAAGAAATGACACTTTGCTACAATGTATAGTAGTGAGTGTACAGCTTGTATAACAGTGTAAATGTTCTGTCCCCTCAAAATAACTCAATACACAGCCATTAATGTCTAAACCGCTGGCAACAAAAGTGAGTACATCCCTAAGTGAAAATGTCCAAATTGGGCCCAATTAGCCATTTTCCCTCCCGATGTCATGTGACTCGATAGTGTTACAAGGTCTCAGGTGTGAATGGGGAGCGGGTGTGTTAAATTTGGTGTTATCGCTCTCACTCTCTCATACTGGTCACTGGAAGTTCAGCATGACACCTCATGGCAAAGAACTCTCTGAGGATCTGAAAAAAAGAATTGTTGCTCTACATAAAGATGGCCTAGGCTATAAGAAGATTGCCCAGACCCTGAAACTGAGCTGCAGCACGATGGCCAAGACTATGCAGCGGTTTAACAGGACAGATTCCACTCAGAACAGGCCTCGCCATGGTCGACCAAAGAAGTTGGGTGCATGTGCTCAGCGTCATATCCAGAGGTTATCTTTGGGAAAAAGACGCATGAGTGTTGCCAGCATTGCTGCAGAGGTTGAAAGGGTGGTGGGTCAGCCTGCCAGTGCTCAGACCATATACTACACACTGCATCAAATTGGTCTGCATGGCTGTTGTCCCAGAAGGAAGCCTCTTCTAAAGATGATGCACAAGAAAGCCAGCAAACAGTTTGCTGAAGACAAGCAGACTAAGGACATGGATTACTGGAACCATGTCCTGTGGCCTGATGAGACCAAGATAACCTTATTTGGTTCAGATGGTGTCAAGCATGTGTGGCGGCAACCAGGTGAGAAATACAAAGACAAGTGTGTCTTGACTACAGTCAAGCATGGTGGTGGGAGTGTCATGGTCTGGGACTGCATGAGTGCTGCCAGCACTGGGGAGCTACAGTTCATTGAGGGAACAATTGCCAACATGTACTGTGACATACTGAAGCAGAGCATGATCCCCTCCCTCTGGAGACTGGGCCGCAGGGCAGTATTCCAACATAACGACCCCAAACACACCTCCAAGACGCCCACTGCCTTGCTAAAAAAAAAAGCGGAGGGTAAAAGGTGATGGACTGGCCAAGCATGTCTCCAGACCTAAACCCTATTGAGCATCTGTGGGGCATCCTCAAATGGAAGATGGAGGAGCGTAAAGTCTCCAACATCCACCAAATCTGTGATGTGATCATGGAGGAGTGGAAGAGGACTCCAGTGGCAACCTGTGAAGCTCTGGTGAACTCCATGCCCAAGAGGGTTAGGGCAGTGCTGGAAAATAATGGTTGGCACACAAAATATTGACACTTTGGGCCCAATTTGGACATTTTCACTTAGGGGTGTACTCACTATTGTTGCCAGTGGTTTAGACATTAATGGCTGTGTGTTGAGTTGTTTTGAGGGGAAAGCAAATTTACACTGTTATACAAGCTGTACACTCACTACTTTACATTGTAGCAAAGTGTCATTTCTTCAGTGTTAAAAGAACAAAATATTACAGCGCACACATGCAAAAAAGACATTTACCTCCAGCAAGGCTAGTTTAAAACACTTAGACAAATTCAAAAAACATTATCAAAAAATATGGGGATTTGGTCACACCATATTGCTATATGACGCTAAGCACACTTACTGCGACAAAGTACCCCATGATTAGTGGGTCCTACACTGTCCATAGATTGGGAGATCCTGCATCTCTGTACCAAGAGAGCTCTGTAGGAGTGTAGGAGTGTAGGAGGGAGGGCTGAACCCATGGGACAGCAATGGACAGAATTGTGACAGTGCTGCTGTAACTCGGTGTAAAGTAAGTGACAAGTGAACCCAAAATCAGGACCACAGAAGCACCACGACTCAATGCTGACTAGCTGTACACTGAATCAGAAGCACTGGGTGAAGTTTGTGGGGAGTCCTGGTGCTCCTGTAACCCTGATTTTAAGTACAATTACTACAGTATTTAAATGATCAAAAGTATACAGCTTATGGACATGTTTCTGGTGTTAACAGTGTGGTACTAACCGATTTGGAAGTGGGGGGTGGGGGGCACACAAATGATCGAACTGGGGGGAACCACTGGCTTAGTGGTTAGCGTTTCTGTGTGCCGAGCACTATATTTAATTCCTATTAGCAACACTAACTGCATGTTAATTGACTATAGCATGTGTTGGTTTGTCCGACTGTTCAGAACTTGAGAATGTGAGTTCCATTAAAGCAGGGAGTATTGTGAATGGTTTTCTTTGCTTTATGAAAAGCTTCATATTATTTTCATGATTTTTCCCTTTAAAAAAAAGCAGGGCAAAAAATGACCTGGAGTTTTTATCTTTTAAATGTTATCCAATCCATATAGAACACAATGTGGCAGCTCTATATAAACACACAAAAAGTCTTTAATCAAGTGAAACAGTTTGCAGAAAGACTAGAATCAAAAAGAGGCAGCAGTACGCCCTCTAGTGGATATTTAGCCTAACATGTCCAAACACTAAACTGAGCCAGAAAATGTAATAATCAGTACCAGCATACCTGTGATTGATGGTGTTCTCCACATCGCACTCATTTTTTTAAAGCTGAAAGCCAATGGTTCCACTAAACCGCCAAATGGTGGGTCAGTCACCATGATAATCCCTTCTCCATTATTTTCCTGCAAGAAATTCTGACATATTTCCTTTGGAGCCTGAAAGACCCAACATATTGGTTAACACAGATGTCATCGTCATTTACATACATGCTGGCGTGTTATTTAAAGATGAACTCTAGGCATATAGTAAAGACAATAATTAATACATCTCTGTCATCAACAAATTTATTTTTAAATACAGGCAGCACAAATACCAGAATCTGACCTGGTTTGAGGCTCTTGCAGTCCCTGTTCATCAGGGATGGGGTGTGAGTGGAAGAAGCCGTGCAAGGAGCCAATCAGTGCCTGTGCTAACAAGAAGCATGTTGATAGGAAGAGAAAAGTTCATTGCAGTGCTGCTTCTCCAATCACTGTCCAGTTGCAGACTGGGGAGGGTCCAGGGCAACCTGGGCCCAGAGGAAGTGGGTTGAATTATGCTGGCCAGTAGATGGAGGCCATCTAGTGGCAGAAGAAAAGTACTGTGGGGAAAATCTCTGCACTTAAAGCGGTTGTATACCTTTTTTTTTTACTTTTACCTACAGGTAAGCCTATAATAAGGCTTAACTGTACGGTTTAGGAGATATTACCCTCGCAATGAGCCGCTGACTGCAGCGGCGCATGCACACAGGGGATTTTCATCTGACAGCCCGGCAAACTCCGGAGCTTGCCGGACAGAAGTCTCCCGCGCGCATGCGCGGGAGTAACGACATCGCAGCTCCGGCTACTCACAGCGCCGGAGCCGCGATACCCGGAAGACACGCCGAGGGGAAATGTCAGCTCCCTCGGCGTGGACAGGGTGAGATGCCGGCGCCTCGTTCTAAGGTAAGTATAAGTAAGGTAAGTAAGTATCTCATAATGAGCTAGTATGCTGTGCATACTAGCTCATTATGCCTTTTCCCTTGCAGGTGTAGGGAAAAAAAAAAAAAACCCAGCGGGTATACAACTGCTTTAAGGTGAATATTCCAGGAAAGACTGGTTTAATCATTTTTTTTTTTTTTTTAAAGGCTATTCATTAGTATCATGTTATTTTTAGCTAGAGTTCTGCTTTAAAAAGCTTTATAGCCATTTAGAAAAAAGGATGAGAAAATCTGTGAATTTTCATTTTTAGAGGTTTTTGAATTTGAAAGATGTCTCCAGGCTGCAGACAATCATTTACCAATCACCTGGATTCTTCAACTGGTCTCTACAGACCAGTAGATCGATGTGGAAGTATTCCGGCCATTGGAAAACTTATGAATCAGCAATTCTCTGGAAATAAACATTACTACTCATTACAGTTTTTTTGTATTTATATAAGAAAGACCAGACAGATTGCTATAGCAAAATAGCTAGTTCTTCCTGTAAACCAGTGGTCTCCAAACTGGAGGCCAGAAGGGTACTTTTGCTTGCTTTTATCTGGCCCTAGGGGTGCCATTTTATTCACGCACACCAATAAAGGGCACAATTCTTCCTAATAACACCATTGACAGTGCACAATTCCTACTGATGACATCAACATTGAGACAGTCCCTCCCAATGACACCAACGATGGGGCACAATTTCTATCAATGGCACCAACAATGGGGCCCAATGGCCCCAATAATGGGGAACAATTCCTCCCAATGATGGGGGATTGTGTACTCCCACTGATGCATGGACATTTTGTACTCCCGATGGCCACAGTCCTGCTCTCTATGTAGTAAAGCAAGGATGCAGACAACAGCCCTGAAACCTCCATTATTCTATCTCTGAGTGTAATATAAGAAACCACTAGGTGACCCAGCTCAGCAGCATTTGTTCTGCAAGAACAAAACATCAGTTTTGAGTAGAATCATCTTTTATTTAACAATTAATCGGAGACTAGAATGGTTTTGTGCCAACTTTAAACAAATGGTTTTCCATATTTTTTTTAATATATATTCCAAGTCTTTGTTTTACAAATGACTATGTAATACAGGGTGCACCGATGGCACAGTTATGACAGTGTAATAAGTTTTTTCAGATTACACTGCAGACACTGTTTGCCTTCAGGCTCTCTCCTGTCTGAAACTATGCGTCAGCCTGGAGCCTAGAGCTCCACTTGCTGGCTTGAAACAAGAATAATAAATATTCATATGCAATATTTCATAGGCATGTGTGAAAAAATAACCACTTGCTGCCAAATCACGTAGATGTATGCGATTGACTGCAAGTGGTTATACTGGGGTTATAGCTGTCCGCCATAAACCCAGTATTTTTTTTTTTTTTTTAGAGCCGGTGAAGCTCTACAAAGTGAAAGCAATCCTAGTGGCGAATTAGCCACTGAATTGTATTTACGGGCAGCGAATTTGGGTGATCAGAGACGATTAGGTCTCCTATTGTAAGCAGGTGGACAAAGAATTCCCTCTCTTCCAGTTTCCCTGGTTGTAAACAGCACCATTTTAATAGTGAAAGCATCTGATCACACTGATCTTGGTGTGATCAGATGCATTTAAGGGCAGAGGAGACATCTGGGGTTGAATAGACTGCAGATGTCTCCATAAAGAGCACCTGTCACTGCCCATGTTTACATTCCTTGCGATAGCAATAAAAGTGATTAAAAAAAGGAAATAAAAGAAATACTGTAAAAATAAAATAAATTGAATATTTTTTTTTTAAGCGCTAGACCACCTTTGTAACTCTAAACTGGTACTCTGTAAAAAAATTTTAAAGCGTTGCCTATGGAGATTTTTAAGTATCGTAGTTTGCTGTCATTCTACAAGCGTGTGCAATTTCAAAGCATGACATTTTAGGCATCTATTTACTTGGCATAACATCATCTTCTACATTTTACAAAAAAAAAAAAAAAAAAAAAAAGGGTTATATATTGTTTCTTTTGCATTCAGATTTATCAAAGTGTATTTTTTCCCCAAAAATTGCATTCTAAAAACCGTTGCATATTCTTTCTTCTTTAGGTCCTCTTCTAAACAAACAAAAAAATATATATATATATATATATATATATATATATATATATATATATATATATATATATATATATATATATATATATATTTTATTAAAAATAGGCCAGGTCTTTAAGTTGTTAAAAAAAATATTTAGCTATAACCATTACAAATAAAATATGGGCAAAAGAATGCCACAATTCCCGACAGTAAAAGGGACGGAGTACACAAGTAAAGAAAATAATATCAATCAGCAAGAGCACAATATAGCTTATTTACAAGCTAGAATAAATAAAAGCGGGTGTCTTAGAAGCCTGTCATTTTTTGTAAGTGCTGCTCAGAAAATGACAGTAAAATATGAATGGTGCTGTAGCTAACACCTCCACTTTTCTTTTTTCCAGAGCTGGTAAATTGCTCCAGCATCCATCGGTGAAAAGCAGGTTGAAGACAATTCTTTTTAAAGCTTACCTCTCCACCAAAAAAATGATGATTGAACATGTTGTAGTGACAAAAATCATATTTGCTGTAAAACTGGGAATACCTAAAAAAAAAAAAAAAAAAAAAAAAAAAAAAAAAAAGGAGTCAGCTGCTGTATTGGACATTTTGTAGCAAAATATTAATCGAGTGCTCTATTCTTTATAAAAAATAACATCTTGCAATAAAGTCACAATCTTAGCTCTTTCTAACTAAATCAAACTGTCTTCCTTGATGTGCCATGAAAAAAAGACAACAAATTGCCATTATCCTTGCTCCAGGGGCATTAATGCCTTATGAACTTTAGTCTTTTTTTGTGCCCTCCATCTTCTGTTTCTGTCTGCTTTGCTTTTTTAGTTCTGGTATTCATCCTATTCTGCATGGCCATATTTGTAAGCCTATAAAACACCGGTTTGTTGTCCACAGGCCCACGGAGGTATCACCCGCATGATGGAGCATTAGTGGGAGGTTGCACAGCACAGAATTATGCTAAAAATAAAAAACTACAAACTCATCAAGAAGCTATGTGTTTCCTTGCGTATCTGTATGGATTTGGTTTTAATAAAATGTTTGGTGTCAGCAGAGCAGCTACTTCAATAACCCATAATACATTTTCACTTAGCGCTCATTGTTGACTGCCTTGCAGTTTAAATAACTGCTTGAACTCATGGAGGTGTTCCTTACTGCTGTAAGTGTGTTGTCCATGTCAGCAAATTTATACTAACTGCTGGCCAGCTCCAGGACTAATAACCCTATGGGGGTTATTTACGAAGGGCAAATCCACTTTGCACTGCAAGTGCACTTGGAAGTGCAGTCACTGTAAATCTGAGGGGTAGATCTGAAATGAGGGGAAGTTCTGCTGATTTTGTCATGCAATCATGTGCAAGCTAAAATGTTGTTTTTCATTTTCCTTGCATGTTCCCCTCGGATTTACAGCGACTGCACTTCCAAGTGCACTTGTAGTGCAAAGTGGATTTGCCTTTCGTAAATAACCCCTTATGACTGAAAGTATTACAAGTTGCTGGATCAAGAAGAGGTTCTGAATATTCAAAAAGTAGCCAGAGAGGTCTGTGTAGAAAACACTTATGTATTCTATATATTAGGCATCACTAAAAATAGTGGACTGCTGTCTGTTCTATCCGAATTGCTGGCCAGCCCCCCTTCTCAACAGTGATTGGTTGTTAGGACTGCCTGCTTCCTCACATCCAATGATGTCACGTGCGCATCACAGGAAGCGGAGGATCCCTCCATCAAGTCCTGCAATCTGCTCTGCCTTCTGGCTCTCACCTCCCACCTACCTGGTGCTATAAGGTATGGGGGCACTTAACGTAAGGGGACACCTGATGTAACGGGACACAGGAAAAAAAAAAGGAGTATAATTATTTTATTTTTTTACATATTTTTCACTATGGTGACACTGTACTACTCTGGGGAGGTGATCATGATTTTTTTTTCTACTATGATTATTACAGTGATGACTTGATCTCTGTTAAAAGCAATCATTTTTGTGAATGGCAGCCATTGTGTACTATTGTGATAGCTGTAATTGGCCACAGCTATCACATGATACAGATCTGCTGTGACTGGCCTCTGTACCATGTGATCAATCACAGACACTGGCACACTGAATTGGACAATAAATACTATTGAAATGCTATGGAAATTGTACATTGCTTATTTTTATAGATATAAAATAGTTACATATATACCAGGATGTGAGTGAGTCATAGCACAAACATGACATTCAGACCTCTGCTGGAAGGAAATTTTACAGACTGGATTGGATTTGTTACTAATGGAGGCCAATTTAGATTAAAAGAGTACTTGTTGACTTGGTCCATGGATAAATGACCCCAATGTTACTTGGCTTTCCTAAGCTGCATTTTTGTACAGCTCTATGTGAATAGGTCAGTTTACAGTAAATCGGTCATGGAAGAAATTCAGGACTTTGATTTCTGACCTCTTTCTGAACATGGGAGTCTCCTGGTTGTTGCACTTACCCTCTACATTCAATCATTTCTGATCAGGAACCTGGAACAAATAAGCACATAAGAAAAGCCAAAGAAAAGTCAGAAATCCTTATGTGTTTATTTGCTCTGGGTCAAAGACTCAAATTGCTAAAAACTGAGCCTTAGCTTGAAAGACAAAATAGCATTTTAAGAGAAACTGGTCAATAATGGCAACATTCAGGCCTGAGTTAGCGGGCTTTTGGCTTGTGTCCATGGCATCAGTTTGAGACGCTTTAGATGCATTTGAGCTGCAGTTGACCTCCTTCTGGCTTCAAAGAGGTTTTAAATTACCAATGACTTGTATGTGAATGCAAAGCCTGCTTGATGCAAACAGAAGCATGTTGACACAGGCATTTTAAAATGCACTTCCACAACACAATTGAGTTGAGACCTCTTTTATATTTGTTATGTGTTCCCATTAACACAGCATAACCTAAAAAAAAAAAAATATTTAAAAATTGCTGGTTACCTGTTTAGGTGCCTTTTACCAACTTTGCAAATTATATGATTGGCTGTGGAGGAATGTTTAACATAATTAACCCTGTCTGTACTGTTTTCACAATTCTTCATTATAATCGATAAACTAGATTTAAAAATACAATCTGTCCTAACAAAGGGGTTAAAAATGAAGAACTTGCCCTCCTGCATTATATGTTAATGAGTCATAGCTCCCTTTTTGTGGGGACAGAAACACTCTAAAGCCTGGTACACACTACAAGTTTTATTTCGTTCAACCCAGTGGGTTAAACGGAAAAAAAAGCAAAAAAACTAAAAAAACCTGACAGCTCAGGTCAGAGCAGCTGTACTAACAATCTGATGTTAGTACAGCAATCTCCCCTGCTGTGCTATTGTGTTCTGACAGGGAGGTGCCCCTCACCCCCAGCAGAACAATCCAGTCAGCGCTCTCAGCCATTGGCTGCAGTACAAATGTTACTATTGAACCAGCCGATGCCACCCGTCATTTGGCCTGTGTGTACTAGGCTTAAGGCTTTCCAGGAATTCTTAAGCCTCATACACACGATCAGACTTCCATCGGACTTTTCCGTGGATTTTTGTCCGAATGGGCGTTGGCCATGAACTTGTTCTGCATACACATGGCAGAACATTTTCAGACAACTTTCACCAAATCACGTGCTTTTTCAGCTTTTTACCGCCACCCTTTGGGCAACTTCTGCTGTTGTTGTCTGATGTTTAGCATTGGTTCTGAGCATGCGTGTTTGTACTTTGGACTTTAATCCAATGGACTTGTGTACACACGATTTGATTATCCTCCATCGGACATTTGTTGTCGAAAAGTTTGAGAGCATGCACAGCGAACATTTGTCCGTTGAAAAAGCAACAATTGTCCGATGGAGCATACAGACGGTGGGATTGTCTGATAAAGCAGGTCCGTCGGACTGTTGTTGTCGAAAAGTCCGATCGTGTGTATGGGCCTTTAGAATCAGCCATGACACCTTCTGCTTAGAAACAGCTATAAAAAAAAAAAAAAAAAAAAAGGCAAGAATATTTTCTAGAATTTTTTTTGGTTCTAGGTATGCTGTGTGAATGGGAACAAACATGGTGGGGTTTCTCAAAATTTGACTACAAAATTGGAATTACCCTTTAACCACATGCTGACTATATAACGTAAATATGTAACGGCAAGGTGGCACTGCTGCGCCGGATCACGTACCTAGTACGTGATCCAACACTTCCAGGTTGGGGGGGGGGGGCGCATTTGTGTGGCCGGCGGCCAGCTCCGGCTGTGATTATACACAGCGGGTGCCGATATGTGGGCACTGCAGACTTGATGTCCGCCAGCACCCGCCGATCATCCAGCACAGAGGCAGAATGGTGGTCTGCCTATGTAAACAAAGCAGATCACCGTTGTCAGTAGGGAAGGCATGGATCCATGCTATCCCCTAGTAAAAGCACCTCCCACACTAAAAACCGGTTAGACTTACCGGTAACTCCTTTTCCAGTGGTCTTCCAGGACAGCCCTTGAGAGATGGAGTCCCTCCCATCGTCACAGGAAATACATTGCCACAGTTCAAAAGGCAGTCCCTCAGGTCCCTGGCCAGTCATTTACCAAGTACCGAAAGGATGGAACTTTAAAAAATATAACCATAACAGGTAATAACATTAATACATCAACGTAATTCAAGGGTGGGATCGTGCTGTCCTGGAAGACCACTCGAAAAGGAGTTACCGGTTAGTCTAACTCCAGTTTTCCCCAGTCGTCTTCCAGGACAGCCCTTGAGAGGATCCCCAAGTACTCACCAGATCAGGGGGGACCACGGCTTGGAGGATTTTCCTCCCAAAAGCTGAATCCTGACTAGACATTAAGTCTAGTCGATAATGCCTTGTAAAAGGTGGAGAAGCTTGACTATGTGGCTGCTTTACATAGTTGCTCCGGGGTGGCACCAGCTCTTTCTGCCCAGGATCCCAAGAGTGCCCCGGTGGAGTGGGCTTTAACACCCCCCGGGAGAATCTCTATTTATTGTTCTATACCCCTCTGCAATAGCTAGCCTGATCCACCTAGTTATGGTGACCTTAGAAGCTTTTTGTCCCTTACGTTGTCCAGAAAAGAGGACAAAAAGTGAATCTGTAATTCTAAATGGTTTGGTTATCTTTAGGTACTCTAGGATACACTGCCTCACAGCTAGTAAATGAAATGGTTTCTCTTTTTCGTTTGAGGCGTTCTGACAGAATGAAGGGAGGACAATATCTTGCGACCTATGAAACCTAGATTCCACCTTTGGTAAGAACCCAGGGTCTGTCTTTAGGATGACTCTGTCCTCAAGAATCTGAAGGAATGGCTCTCTAATGGAGAGAGCTTGGATTTCACTAACCCTATGGGCTGAAGTGATTGCCACGAGGAGCATTAAATGTGATCAGTCTTAGAGAAGCCTCTGAGATAGGTTCAAATGGTGTCCCCAAAAAGGCCCTGAGGACGATCGATAGGTCCCAGGCTGGAGTTATGTTAACTCTGACCGGCTTGTGTCTAGTAATTGCCTTACAGAACCTAGTGATGAGGGGATCTTCCTGTAAACGTTTCTCTAGGTACACACTTTGAGGCAGCTATCCGAACCTTAATAGAACTAGGAGTTATCCAACCAGCTGTTAAACTTCCTCCAGATGTTTCTATAAATAGCTCGGTGACTGGTTTTCGGCTCTGTAGTAAGGTCTGAACCACTCTTTCTGTTAGGCCTTTACTCCTCAGAATTTCTTCCTCAGTAACCACGCTGAATGCTTCAGCATGGCTACTTGCGGATGTAAGAGAGGTCCCTGTGACAGGAGATCTTGTCTGCAGGGAAGCCTCAGAGGCGGCTGGTCTGTCAATTTAGTAAAGTTGTGAACCGTTTTTTCTGCTAGAAACTTTGCTAGAACTCTCGGGATGAGGTGAAGCGTTGGAAACACATAGGCCAAGTTGAAGGTCCAGGGGGTCTGTAAGGCATCTACCGCCAAGGGTTGATCTCCTGGGCATAGCGAGCAGAAACTGAGAACTTTTGCTTTCTCTTTGTTTGCAAATATGTCCACTTCTGGTTTCCAGTAAGCTGCTATGTGGTTGAAAACTTCTGGATGCAGAGACCACTCATGATTTGAAACTAGCTGTCGACTCAAGAAGTCTGCTCCCCCTTCAGGTGTATTGTGTATTGACCTTGTACTATGTCCTGAAACGCTATTAGAGCTCTGAGGATAGCTGTTAGTTCCTTCCAACTGAAAGAGAATTGTTCCTCCTCTGGCGTCCACCTGCCCTGGGCCTAACAAGAGTTGAGATGGGCTCCCCAACCCCAACTGCTCGCATCCGTGGTCAGTGTGGATGTGATAGGCAAGACCCAGAGTACCCCTTTGTTTAAAATTTTCCGTGTTCTTCCACCACCAGAGGGAACGTTTTACTTTGGTGGGGATCGATACGTATTCTCCCAGATCTTTGTCCTTTAACTGTTCCAACAAAAACCTCTGAAGGTCTCTGGTGGAACCTGGCCCATTGTACGGCCAGAATTGCTGCTGTCATAAGTCCTAATGCTGACATCACCTCCCTCACTGTACATTTGGTGCTGGTTTGAAGAAAGGACATCCTCTGCTTCAGATTTGATATCTTTTCTTCCGGTAAGACTATCCCTTTGATCTTTGGACAGGATCTTGTAGCCCAAATACAGAATATTCTGTGTTGGGGTTGTTTTGGACTTTTCCAAACTGATTACCCACCCCAATTGTCTCAGGCTGAGTTGTGTTAACTCTAAGTCCTGACAAAGTTGTTTCTTCCAGTGGACTATGAGGAGTATGTAGTTTAAATATGGAATGAGCGAGACTGACTGAAGTCTCAACTGAGCCAGTGCTTCTCCGAGAACCTTGGTAAAAATTCTCAGAGAGAACGACAGTCCGAAGGGAAGTGCTCTGCACTGAAAGTGATAAACTTTGGCGTCTATCTGAATTGCCATACGAAGAAATTTCTGGCATTCCTTCCTTATTGGGATATGCAGATAGGCATCCCTTAAATCCAGGGTAGCCATAAAAACCTCTTTTTGGAATCTTCTCCAAAAAGAGATGTTTATGGCTACCCTGGATTTAAGGGATGCCTATCTGCATATCCCAATAAGGAAGGAATGCCAGAAATTTCTTCGTATGGCGATGTATCAGATGTATGGCGTATGTATCGGACGGAGAGGTTCGGGGGTCGGAGGTTCATGATTAATCTGAACTTCCCTGACGGTTGTTTTTTTACCACAAAGACATGCGAGTATAAACCGTCCCCCTGTTCCTGAATAGGGACTGGTGTCAATACCTCTTGATCCACCATCTCCCCTATTGGTAATGGTAAGGCCCTGGCCTTTTCTGAGTGTCTTGGAGATTTTGTCACTAGAAATTTTTAGGGTGGGTAGCTGTGAAATTCCAGCGCATAACCTCTTTTTATTATGTTTAAAAAAACTTGTTTGAGGTTATCTTTTCCTACTGTGGGAGAAAATTTTTTAGTCTTCCTCCCACTGGGACCCTGATGTCACTGGGGTTTGGGGTTATGACTGGGGCGGTTAAAAAGTATACCCCCTTTTCCTTTCCCTTTTTGCCCTGTCCAGTGTTTTTTGGGTTTGACGTCCTTCTCTGTTTTTGAGGGTTCCTTTGAAGGACGAAAAAACTTCCTTTAAAAGTCTTTTTTAGTGGGGAAAGTTTTCTTTTTATCCGCCGTTATTGCTAAGGCGGTATCTAATTCAGAGCCGATGACTAAGTCTCCAGTAAAGGGGACACTGCACAGGCGTGTTTTGGACACCGTGTCTCCCCCCCAAGTTTTCATCAAGACTGACCTTCTGGCTGCGACAGAAAGTGCCGCAGTCTTAGTCACAAATTTTACGTAATCAGTTGAAGCATCAGAAATGAAACTTGTCGCCTTGAAAAGCATAGGGAAGGTTTTTAAGAGCTCCCCTCTATGAGTGCCTGCCCGTAGGTGTTCTTGTGGTTGTGACAACCAGAACTCCAGATTTCTAGCTACACAAGAAGTGGCTAGAGCTGGCTTCAGGCCTGCCATTGATGTATCCCAGGCCCTTTTTAAGACTACGTTTGTTTTCCTGTCCATTGGGTCCTTTAAATGACCCATATCCTCGAAGGCCAGGACAGACTGTTTCAACACCTTGGATAGTGGGGCTAGTATTGAATTTTATTCCAGACCGCCTGTGGGTTCTCGTCAAAGGGGAATCTTTCCAAGTCTTTGGAAAGAAGACTTTCTTATCCAGCTCGGCCCACTCCTTACAGACAAGGTCAGAAAGTACGCTATGTATAGGGAATACTTTTGCCTTCTTTTTTCCCAGGGCCTCATACATCTTATCATGCCTGGACAACTGAACTCCTTCCTCATCAATTTCCAGTGTGTCATAAATAGCGCTCAACAGCTCGTCTACTTCCTCAAGGGACAGCTTGTATTTTGCGGCTTTGTTAGCTACAGCCTGATCCTCATCCTGGTCTGAGTCAGAGAAACCAGGGCCAACTAACGCAGGCTATGCTCCCTGACTCTACGGGGCTCCCCAGAGCTGGGTGTTGTAAGGCCTGGTGAAGAGGGAATCGCAGCTGCTCTACTGGTGGAAGCAGACGTGTTTACATCTGTGATTAACCCCCTGAGAGATTTAAAGTTGACGCCATCTCATCTTTAAAGGAGCTAAGGAATTTAGCCAAAGGAGAGTCTGCCTCTGATTTTAGTAAGCCTGCAATACACTGCCTGCATAAAGCTTTGCTAGAGCCTTAGGATAACTTGTTCCCACAGTTAGGGCACTTTTTGCAGCCTGACTTGTCTTCCTTTGGAGCCTGTAAATAAAGAACAGATGATCTTAGCATCAAACCTTTACCCTCTTTAAACACCCATGCTGCAACCACCAAACTGCATATTCCTGGGACAGTGAGGTATCCACCACCATGGAGTACTACTAGTCCCAGCCTTACAACTACCAACATGTAAAAAACCTCAGTACAGGGCTTGCCCAGCAGCCTACCTGGGTTTGGCTGGTGCCTGCATCCGCCAGAGTGTCCTGGGGATTTACCTCCATGGTCCCCCCTTCCTGCTCCGGATCCCGCTGCTAGTCCGGTATTGCTGGATGCTGGTCGGGATTACTAGGCCCAGCCTGGGCTTTCCCCTTCCTCCTTGTGCCCTTGGAGACCCGGAACCGGAAGTCGCTGCGCACAGTGATGACGCGGTTCCGCCGGAAATGACGCAAACGGTGTCTCCGGCCCCCATTGTGATCGCAGCAAGGAGCTGAGATGGATGAATCCACCTACACAGCTCCTGGGGGAACCTGCATCACCCTGCCACTGGCACACCTCCGCACTGGAAGGAGGGGGGGTAACGGGTCTGCTCCTATTATGCTGGACAGTACCCCAGCCCTAAAACAAAAAGGTAAGAACTTCACTGGAGCCGACGGATAGGACCCAGTCCCCCTGTGCAGTCTCCACTCCCTTCAGGCAGCCCCTGAGAGATGAAGTCCCTCTCCTGGTTCCTAGCAACATGTTCCTCCAAAGGAAGAAACACAAATGACCGGCCAGGGACCTGAGGGACCACCTTTTGAACTGTGGCAATGTGTTTCCTTTGGCGATGGGAGGGACTCCATTTCTCAAGAGCTGTCCTGGAAGACGACTGGGGAAAAAACACTGGCTAGGTACACAGTTAACTCATTGATCGCCTCTGATGTTAACCCCTTCCCAGCCAGTGTCATTAGTGCAGTGACAGTGCATATTTTTAGCACTGATCACTGTATTAGTGTCACTGGTCCCCAAAAAGTGTCAAAATCCCATAGTTTGTAGACGCTATAACTTTTGCGCAATTACGCTCATTGGAATTTTTGTTTACCAAAAATATGTAGCAGAATACATACTGGCCTAAATTGATGAAGAAATTAGATTTTTTACATTTTTTATTGGATGTGTTTTACAGCAGAAAGGAAAAATATTGGGGTTTTTTTGTTTGTTTTTTTTATAAAATTGTCAGCCTTTTTTGTTTATAGCACAAAAAATAAAACCCGCAGAGGTGATCAAATACCACCAAAAGAAAGCTCTATATGTGGGGGGAAAAAAAAGGGCCGCGCAATTGTCAGTTAAAGTAACGCAGTGCCGTATCACAAAAAGTGGCCTGGTCATGAAGGGGGGGGGGGGGGTAAACCTTTCCAGAGGTCAAGTGGTTAAGTTTTATTTAAAAGCCTAAATGGCAATAGGTACACAATGAGTGCTTACCTGAAATCAATGTCTAATAACAGACTCTTTACCTTCAGCTTGGAGCCTTCACAAGCCTGATGTCTGATCCATTCATGTAATCTAGAAAGTCAGAACAATAGTTATTTTAAGTTGCTAGTTTTCACTCCAGAACACAGCGAAATTAAAGAAAGCTAAATAATTGACCCAACATCTAGTTAAAAGGCTAGTACTCAAACTATCATGGCTGCACCAACTGCTTTATACTCAAGACTGCATGCATTAGATTGTGCAATTTATAGCTTTGGTGTACCATGAGTAATATCTTCAATTTCCCATGATACACCTTCGAATGTCATATATCAGCACTGTATGTAGTAAAAAACATCAATCCTCATGCTTCACATAATGTGTATGGAAAGTTTTACATTTTTGGCTCACCGTCCATTGTTATTTTAATGGTCAACCAGATGTGACTGCTTTTTAAACACATCCACTTGTTCATAAATTTAAAGAGATTATCCCTTACTAGTTAAAATGTTTATATTTCTATTAATTCTCCTTCACAGTCACCACATACTGCCTTGAGCAGCTGCCTTCTAATGATGGGAAGATTAACAGCAGCGGCTGCTACTGAAAAGTTGCACTGCGCACCTGCCCCCTTCTGCCCTCATTGCCAATTACAGAACTTATAGTATATTATTAATATACCAATCTCTGTGAATGGAGGAGGACCAGATGAATGACAAAAAGTCCACCGCCAATTCACAGAATACAATACATTGTAGGACAATAATAACAATAATTCTGTGAATGGTGGAGAAAGCAGAAGGGGGAGGGGGAGGACTGTTGCTTTCCTCATGTGGCTGCTACTGAGAAAAGTGATGCCACTCACCCACCTCCATTTGATTTCTCCACCATTCACAGAATTCCTACTATTATTGTACCAAGGTTTTTTTTTTACCTTAATGCATTCAGGTTTTTTACCCTAATGCATTAAGGTAAAAAAAAAAAAAAAAAACTTTGAACTTTTAAAATCACTTTAATACTGCTTTAAAGAGGAGTTCCGCCCATTTAAAAGACAGTAACTACAAAAAAAAAAAAAAAAAAAAGATATCAGACAATAACCTGTCCCTCAGTCCAGTGATGCGGGCGCACAAAACCCCGCTCCTCTCCCCCTCCTCTCTGCAGCGACGGCATTCAAGCTGTGGGTGCCCGGGCGTGGCTTTACAGATGATCATGCACTGTGTATGCACGAGCCGTGCTGTGCGCTGTGAATGGCCGGGCAATTTTCTGGGACCTGTGACGTGTCCCAGAAAATTGCAGGGAGGGAGGGGGGGGAGAGGTGAACTTCCTTCCGGCGCCAGGGGAGCAAGTGGGAGCTGCCAGGGGAGCAAGTGTGCCTGCAAAAACTGGGTACCCGAAGTTCCATTCTTGAGCTGAACTCCGCTTTAAGACCCCTTTTACACTGAGGCAGTTTTCAGGCGCTTTAAGGCTAAAGATAGCCTCTAAATAGTGCCCGAAAACCGTCTCCCATTTATTTCACTGACTTTTCACACTGCGGCGGTGCGCTTGCAGGACGTTAGGAAAAGTCCTGTAAGCAGCATCTTTGGGGCAGTTTGGGAGCGCTGTATTTAGCGCTCCCAAAACGCCCTGCCCACAGCACCTGAAAAGTGCTTCGGAAGCGCCGCAACGCGAGCATTTTTAACCCCTACTTTGGGGTTAAAAGCACCCTGCTAGCGGCCGAAAAGCACCACTTAAACGATCTGCGATTTAGCACTAACGCGGCCCCCCAGTGTGAAAAGGGTCTAAGTAAATATAAAATATTGAAAATTGTGTATGGTTATCCGCAGCACTTAAGACACAAAAAAAATATTCAAAATCATTTTCTCTTTATGATTAACATAAATTTTAGGTTTGCTCTACAGAGACTTTTGTTGCACAAAAAAAGTGAAAGTTAAATGACATCCATTTTCACATGGATTGTCAGGGCGTCTGTCTTGGCCGTACCTTGGGGTACCCACACACAGAACCCGTCTGTAGCCCAGGCTGATGATGGTGTCCAGCAGGAAGGAGCAGCTTCTGTCTGTGAATAGGTATTGTGCATTGCTCTTCTTGTTCACCAGTGGATGCAGGAGCTGACTGGGTCTCCTCAATTGGGATACAGAAATATCACCAACAATATGATGACCTGAATGTCCCTCCCACTCATTCTGCAACAAGAGCTGCTGACAGTCTTGACAAAATTTCCTTTTTGCCAGAGGAAGCCCGATGAATTCTTGAAACCTTGTGTGAATAGAAAACAAGAGACACATTGAACTAGCCATCTAGAAAACTAATCTTAGAAAGTATTATTTTACTGAAAGGGTAGTTGATGCTTGGAATAAACTACCAGCAGAGGTAGTGAGACAGTCAACAGTAAATGGCTTCAGACATGCTTGGGACAAACATAGATCTATATAGTCAAACAATAAGGTTAAATGAAAAAAAAAATAAAAAAAAAATTGATTAGACTCAATGGACGGCTCGGCCTTTTTCTGCCGTCACATTTCTATGTTTCTAGGTAATGCAGCAACCATGTGGGGTTTTTTTTGTTTTTTTTAATGCCATTCCTATGTTATTCCCAGGGATAAACTGTCTGCCTACAGAGTGGCAGTACATACAATTAGGGTGGCGTTTCAGGAACGAACACTGCCAATGCTCACCCCCTACAACTTTAATATAAATGTTAAAAATATAACAGCCGCATTCCAATCTTCGCTCTTCTTGCTGTATTTATTGAGATGTCAGCAAGGTCACTGCATACATCTTTTCTCCACCAAGAAAAAACAACCTTCCTTGATGATTTTCACTGCACTGGGCCACTCACGGATAAGGAGCCAAACATCTGTGCCTGGACAACTGATCCGCATACCTGTTCTGGGGTAATGATTCATTATGGTTCCTTTAAAGAGTATGTAAACCCAACATTTCATATTCCTGATACGTGCCTGCTGGACCATGTACTTGTATGAAAAACTACCCTGTTCTCTTTGTATTGCTTCCTTTATGTGAAATCCCTGGTGTTCCTGCCAGTCCCTCTGCTTTCCTATTAAAAACTGACCACACTAACCAAGACGACACATCGTGGTCACCTTTCTAGCTATGCTGGGAACTCAGCCTGCTCTCCTCCAATGATCAGACTTGTCCTTACACGCACACACACATTGTGTTTCACTGGGAAGCTAGGTGTACACAAATGTTTTGCCTTTCATTTTTTTTTTTTTTTTAATGGAATGAGATGTTTTATAGGGAAAGTTTACATATACTTTAAGGTTCTCTTTATAAAAAAAAAAAAAAAAAATGTAATTAACCATGTGTGGTGTATTTGGCAACATATCATTACCATGCATTATAATGGTAAAAAAAGGAGATAAAACACTGATTATATATATGACAGGAGATAGAAGTGTCTCCATTTAGGAAGGTACCTTATCATGTACTGGTCATGGGACATAGGAGGCTGACAGCTACTGTTATATTCTTCTCTAGCCTCCCGTTTGGCTTCTGAAACCTATTCAAAAATAACAAGGAGAACTGTTGAGTATACATATTTTTTACTGAATATCCTCAATATTAAGCATTTTGCCAAGAACATGCTGGCTTGTTTTGTTTTTTTTACAATTAAAATAATAAAACATTTATACTTACGTGCTCTGTGCAATGGTATTGCACAGAGCAGCCCTGATCATCCTCTTCTGGGGCCCTCGGCTGGCACTCTTGGCTCCTACTTTTCTCTGTACAGCACCATAGGATGCAGTTTCCTATGAGGGCACATGATCGGGCTCACTCCCAAGCTGGGCTGTGTCTATAGACACAAACAGCATGACTCAGCCCCCCTTCCCTTTCCCTCACAGGATTTGATTAACAACAGCGGGAGCCAATAGCCCCCGCTGCTGTCTCTCTCTAACAAGCACAATTCTCCCAGCAGGCTTACCAGCCAGCAAACAAACCAAAACAGAATTGACCCTGGCTAACAATTCACGTTAAAAACAAGGGGTTCCATTTACACACATTTGCAAATATATCAGTAAGCCGCAATGTCCATGTCAAGGCACCTCTGTGCACTGCAGCCCTAACTATAGAGTCTCTCAAGATGGAGCACATAGCAGTGGATGGATTAAGGGCTGGTTGGCCTGTAGGGCGCCCACCCCTTCTTAAAGGCACATGGATGCACTGGGAAATTTGTGTTGGTTAGAGATGTGCATTTCCCTTCAATGTGCACCTTACTGCAAAGGCCAGAATTTAATGTGGGGATGCACTGGATGCCCTCAGCTGCCATTGTGCTATTGTTGGGTGTCCCTTGTGTCCCTGTGCCTTTAAGAAGGGATGGGCTTCCTACAGGTCAACCTGCCCTTAATCTATACACTGCTATATGTGCTCTCAAGTGGGAGACTCCAAAAATGATAGAGTTGTGCCCCGTTGTGTGATTTCCACAGAAAACAAATCAGGGAGCTGTACAGTGCTATGCCCCGTACACACGATAGAATTTTCTGACAACAAATATTCGTTGGGAGCTTGTTGTCAGAAATTCCGACCATGTGTAGGCTCCATCGGACATTTTCTGTCAGAATTGCCGACAAACAAAATTTGAGATCTGGATCTCAAATTTTCCAACAACAAAATCCGTTTGAAATTCCGACCGTGTGTACACAATTCAGACGCACAAAATTCCAAGCATGCTCGGAATCAAGCAGAAGAGCCGCACTGGCTATTGAACTTCATTTTTCTCGGCTCGTCGTGCGTGTTGTACGTCACCACATTCTTGACGTTTGGAATTTCCGACAAGATTTGGGCAGAGGGTGAGGCAGACTGGATGGATGATACGGACCCCTTGGCAATCCCAGTCCCACCCTCAGATGAGGAGGCCACAGGCTCAGGCTCCCAGGTAGGAGAGCCATCACTGTCTCAAATCATGGCGACCATTAAAAGCTGCCATGCGTCCCTGTCGACCCAAATAGAAACCATTCGGGTGGACTTTGCCCTGCTAAAGGATGATTTTCATAAAGTTAGGAACCGGATCACCACAGCCAAACACCGCATTAGTGCGGTTGAGGATGATTTGACCCTGCTCGTGGTGACGGTCCGGAGAGGGGGCGGCGGACCACAAGTCCTGGGAATCCAAGCTCCGAGATATTGAAGATAGACTTCGCCGGAACAACCTGCGGTTCCTGGGATTCCTGGAGGGCAAACAGCCGGAGGAATTCTTAATGACCTGGATCAAACAAACCTTTGGAGCCGATTTCTTTTCCCACTTGTTTGCTATTGAGAGGGCGCATCGGGTGCCCCTGAGAGCCCTGCCGCCAGGTCGGTTTCCCAGACCCATGCTGGCCCATTTCCTATACTTCAGGGACAAATAAACTATCTTTCATAAAGCTCGCAATATGCCGGAATTACTCTACAATAATAATCGCATAACTATTTTCCCACATTTTTCAGCAGCTACGCAGAAGCAGAGAGCAGCGTTCCAGAGTGTGAAGCAACATCTGCATGAGCGTAGCCTACCATACAGTATGCTATATCCATAAGGGAAAAGTGCAATTCTTTACCTCTCCTAAGGAAGCTAACAGATGTATGTAAGAGGCCTTAACTCCAGAATTAAAAGGGCATTAGTCTTTACCTATATTCAGAAGCGTAAACCTCATGTAAATTTTCCTATAGGAAACACATCTAGTAGGCTCAAAACTATGGCTCTTCAGAGGGAGTTTGTAAAATATGCATTTCATTCAACTTACTCTAATTATGCAAGAGGAGTCCTAGTAACAAAATCCTTACTATGCACCCTGGAAGAGGTTGTAACGGACCCCTTTGGAAGGTTTGCAATAGTGATCCTCATCATAGAGAATACTCCCCATACATTTGTGCCGATTTACGTACCACCGCCATTCACAACTGCATTGTGGGATACAGTGATGGCAAAGGTGCTCCAGGTGGCAAAAGGCCCAATTATCATGGCGGGGGATCTAAATGCGGTACTATCCCAAAATATGGATAGATTCCAGAGGGTCTCTAAATGTGCCCCACCATTGGCCGCATGTGCGGAACAGTATGGTCTGGTGGAGGTGTGGCGCTGGAAGAACACTGATGCGAGAGAGTATTCAAATTTCTTCTCCTCTTATAACACCTTATCCAGACTAGATATGTGTTTTGTGACTGGGGAGGTGTTGCCAAGGGTGACTGATGTACAATATCTCCCAAGGGCCATTTCGGACCACTCCCCCGTTATTTTACATGAACATGGGCCAGTCCCAAGGTTATACGCTGTGGAGACTGAGCCCATTATGGTTAAAGGAGGAGTGTTTTGAGAGGTCAACAGCCACTGATATAACAAACTTCTAGTCAGAAAACAAAAGGGGGAGGTTTCCCTTGGTACAACCTGGGATGCTTTTAAAGTCACTCTCCGAGGATCCACTCCGGGGTTAATTAAAAAACTCAGGTCTGATAGAGAATGGAAGGTTAAAGAATGTGAGCAGGTCGCTATAGAATCTGAAGTAGAATATATTAGTAATCCTACCTCTACTAACCTTGGGGTCTGGAGGGATAAGGCCCCCCAACTGGTGGAAAAGACTCAAAAAAAAGTTGCTGTACCAGTCGCAACGTATCTTCGAGTTTGATGATAAGAACAGGAAATTAGCATATTTGTCCCACTCACAGCAAGTATCAGCCTCTATTCCCCGAATTTATAATGAACAACGTACTCTTTGCACCAAACACGGAGATATAGCCAATGCTTTTGTTGAATTTTATTCAGATCTGTATGCATCTAGGGTGGATTACGCAGAGGAGGAGGTCTGTCAATTTCTGACAATCCCTCTCCGGGAACTGCCCAGGGATGTGGCTGAGGATTTGGACCTCCCTTTTAGCACCAACGAAATTATGTCCGCAATGCTTTCTCTGAACACAAATAAAACCCCCGGTCTAGATGGATACCCAGCTGAGTGGTACAGTACCTATAAGGAGTTTTTGGCACCAAAACTATTGGAGGTATATAGTGATGCACTGGAGAGAGGGGTGCTCCCAGATTCTCTGAGGGAGGCACCGACTGTACCGATTCCCAAGCCCCACAAACACCATGACTACTGCAAATCATATAGGCCCATATCATTAATTAATGTGAATGCAAACATTTTAGCTACAATTCTATCCAAACGATTAAACAAGGTGATAGTGTCTATTATTAATTCAGATCAGACGGGTCTCATCCCAATGAGATCTACAGCTATAAATTTGAGGAGACTTTTCACAGTGTTACAATCTGAAGGTCCTACCCCGGATACTCGAGTTGTAGTGTCATTGGAAACCCATAAGGCGTTTGACTCTATCGAATGGCCCTATTTATGAGCAGTTCTTGAACGGTTTGGCTTTAAACCCAAATTCATAGCTTGGGTGAAATTATTATATACTAAACCCCTAGCACAGTTGAGGGTTAATACTGTAACAGATACCTTTGAAATAGCTAGGGACACTCTGCAGGGGTGCCTATTGTCGCCCTGTTGTTTGCCCTGGCTATAGAGCCATTGGCAGCACAGTTGAGGGAGGATGGGGAGGTGAAGGGCTGCTGGATAAAGACTAAGGAAGAAAAGACCTCTTTGTATGCCGATTATATGCTTCTATACCTGGTGGAGGCAGCGGGCTCTTCGGCTACTGCTTTGAGTAGAATCACAATATTTGGAAGGTACTAGGGGTTTAAAGTTAATTGGGAAAAATATGTTAATATTATATATATATATATATATATATATATATATATATATATATATATATATATATATAAAAAATCTACGTTCTCTTATGGTCTGAAGGATAACTTGCAGACTTGGTCTAAGCTACCCCTCAACCTCCTGGGCCGAATAAACATATTTAAGATGATATACCTCTCTAGGTTTCTATATTTGTTATGTCATGCACCACACCATGTCCCAATAAAACTATTCATGGAAATTAACATCTTACTATCCTCACTCCTCTGGGGCCCTAGACCACCTAGAGTATCCCTAGACACAGTGTTTTTTCCAGTCCAGGCTGGTGGGCTGGCTCTGACAAACTTACAATGCTATTACTTGGCAGCACAGCTAATGCATATCCATTGGTGTTTTTTTCCTCAGATGGATGTAGCTTTGGTGGAGACTCAAGCTGCCCTGATGCACTCGTTTGAAGCACTTACTAATGCACTGTACAGAAAATAAGATTTTTTATAACCGCTTACCTGTAAAATCCTTTTCTTTCGATGGACATCACGGGATACAGAGCCACAGTAATAACTGATGGGTTATGTAGGTACCTTTAGGTATTGGACACTGGTCACACCCTAATCAGGAAGTTCAACACCCTATATAATCCCTCCCCTTCCAGGGATACCTCTGTTTTGTAGCAAAGCAATATAAGTGTATTAGAAGAGGGACGGGACCTCTGTGTCCCGTGATGTCCATCGAAAGAAAAGGATTTTACAGGTAAGCTGTTATAAAAAATCCTATTTTCTTTCTCGGACATCACGGGACACAGAGCCACAGTAATAACTGATGGGATGTCCCAAAGCAATGCCAACTGAGGGGGGGAAAATCACAACCAAGTAGGGTGCAATCAGACCTGAGGACCCTGTACCGCTGTCTGCAGCACACTACGCCCAAAGGCGATATCCTCATGCCTTCTCACATCCACCTGATAAAATCTGGTGAATGTATAGACTGAAGACCAGGTTGCAGCCTTGCAGATCTGAGCCATAGAGGCCTGGTGATGCACTTCCCAAGAAGCACTAATAGCCCTTGTGGAATGTGCCTTGATCTGAAACGGAGGAATCTTCTGTTTCAAACCGTAAGCATTGAATAATCAATTGTCTAATCCATTTAGAAATGGTAGCTTTTGACGCTGCCTGTCCTCTACTGGGACCCTCTGGCAGCAAGAACAAAACATCCGTTTTGCGAATTTGAGCAGTTGCTCTTGACTGCTCTTACTACATCCAAAGAATGTAGTAACCTCTCTTCCGAAGAACAGGGATCTGGAAAAAAGTAAGGCAGAACAATGTCTTGATTTAGATCCAATCTGAATCTGAAACCACCTTCGGTAAAAAAAACTAGGATGAGGGCGCAATACCACTCTATCCTTGTGTATAATCAAATAAGGCTGTTTACAGGAAAGAGCTGCCAATTCTGATACTCTTCTAGCAGAAGAGATGGCTACCAGAAAAATTAGTTTCCTTGTCAGCAAGACCAAAGGAATCTGACGTATTGGTTCAAAAGGTTGTTTCTGTAACACTGACAGAACCAAGTTCAAGTCCCAGGGGTTCAGAGGTGCCTTAACCAGAGGATTAAGACGCATCACTCCCTGCATAAAGTTTCGGACCAAAGAATGCGAAGCAAGTGGCCGTTAAAACAATACTGATAAAGCCGAGACCTGGCCCTTGATGGTACTCAAGGCCAGCTTCATCTCTAATCCTAATTGTAGAAAATCAAGAATTCTACCTATGACATATTTTCTGGGATGCCAACCCCTGGATTCACACCAGGATACATAAGCTTTCCAGACTCTATGATAAATCATTCTGGAAGCTGGCTTCCTTGCATTGATCAAGGTAGATATGACAGGACCTGAAAGCCCACGACTCTTCAGAACGTGGGTCTCAATAGCCAAACTGTCAAATTTAGCGTTTGTAAGGCAGGATGGAACACTGGACCTTGAGATAACAGGTCTGGGCATAGCGGTAGGGTCCACGGGGAACCCACCGTCATCCTTACTATTTCTGCATACCAAGTCCTTTTGGGCCAAGCGGGGGCCACCAGAAGTACCGACTTCCTTTCCTGCCTGCTCCTGCGAAGGAGTCGTGGCAGTAGCAGAATAGACGGGAATGCATAAATCAGTGAGAACCGATGCCACGGAATCACCAACGCATCTGTCCCGCATGCAAGAGGATCCCTCGTCCTTGCCACAAATCTATCTTTTTGTTGAATCGGGATGCAAAGAGATCTACATCTGGGACCCCCCTATCTTTGACATATGGCCAAAAAGACGTTGGGATGCAGAGACCATTCCCCTGGGAGTAACTGCTGGCGACTTAGATAGTCCACCTGCCAGTTCTCTATCCCTGGAATGAAAACTGCTGATATGCATGGCACATGCATCTCTGCCCAGACTAAGATCTGGTTCACCTCCTTTTGAGCAGCTCGGCTACGGGTGCCTCCCTGATGATTGACATAAGCCACTGCTGTGGCATTGTCAGACTGGATCCTGACCGTGCAACCCTGTAGCCTGATAGTCCAGGCTCTTAGGGCTAGGTATACCACCTGCATCTCCAGAATGTTGATGGGTAAGGTCCTCTCGGTCTTGGACCATAGCCCCTGGATAGTAGACTGTTCCAGAACTGCTCCCCAACCTGACAGACTGGCATCTGTTGTTACCACCGTCCAGGTAACCGGTAGAAAGGATTTCCCCTTCTGCAGGTTTTCGGGTATGAGCCACCAATTGAGGTTCTGACACACCGCATGTGACAGGTGCATCGGAAAGTCTAATGCCTGAACCTTCTTGTTCCAGGCTGACAGAATACTGTGTTGCAGTAGTCTTGAATGGAACTGAGCATAGGAAACGGCTTCGAATGAAGACACCATCTTTCATAGCAGCCTCATACAAAGGCGGACAGAAGGACCCTTCTTGGTCCCGATTGTCAGAATCAGCTACCTTAAAGCAGTGATCTTTGCCTGAGGAAGAAATACTTTCTCCTGGCTTGTATGTATGATCAGACCCAAATACTCCAATCTTCTTACTGGTTTTAGAAAAGATTTTTCTAGGTTGAGGATCCAACCTAGATGTTCCAGAGACTTGACAATGGTCCTCAAGTTCCCGTTCCGGTCTATCAAGAGCAGGTCGTCTAGGTATGATATGACAGTTATACCCTGAGCCCTTAATCTGGCCAGAGGAGGGGCCAAGACCTTTGTGAACACTCGAGGTGCAGTGGCTATCCCGAAAGGCAGAGCCACGAACTGGAAATGGTGCCCTCCTTTCTCGAAGCGTAGAAACTTTTGATGAGCCCGGAAAAATGGGCACATGTAGATATGCATCTCTGATGTCTATCGATGCCAAAAATTCTCCTCCCTGCAGGATGGAGACTACTGTCCGAATTGATTCCATGCGGAAGGACTGAATCCTTAGGAATCGATTCAGATCCCTTAAATCCAGAATGGATCTGACATCCCCATTTGGTTTTTGGACCGTAAAAAGGTTGGAATAGAAGCCCAATCCTTGATCCTTTGTGGGAACCACCATAATGACCTCTTGCGACAAAAGTCGCTCTAACGCTAGAAGGAGCGACTGCTTCTTCTCCGGGTCTCTGGGAACACTTGACCTGAGGAAACGAGGAGAGGGAAATTCTTGGAACTCCAGCTTGTACCCTAAGGTTACCGTGGAGATTAACCATCTGTCCTGGAAGTCCTCCTGCCAGAGCTTTGAGAACTGTAGCAGTCTTCCCCCCACTCGTGCGAGCGGGGGCGCCCCTTCATGAAGAGGTCTTAGTGTCTTGTCTAGAAGACTTCTTCCCCCAGGACTTCTTTCCTGGGGTTGACTCTTGTTTCTTGCCCCAGATGGAGGAGGCTGTCGTGACTGCCTGGAGGCTGAAGCCCCTGGCGCTGGGGAAAGAGTCCGTTTGAAAGAGGGATGCTTACTCTTCTTAACAGGTAAGAGAGTGCTTTTCCCACAAGAGATTCTCTTGATATAGTTATCCAAGTCTTCTCCAAACAACCTTGCACCACGAAAAGGAAACCCAGCCAAGAGCTTCTTACATGGTGCTTCGGCTGACCAATTTTTCAACCATAAGATTCTACGCATATGCACCAACCCAAGTGAAAGGTGAGAGGTTTGCATGATAGAATCTCTGATGGCGTCAACAACATAACATAAGGCCGCTGGAAGGTTAGCATACCCCTGGGCCTGTTGTTCAGGTAATACTTTGATGACCTGCTTAACATGGTCTCTTAAGTATTGACAGACTCCAATCGCTGCTACTGCAGATTGGGCCACTGATCCTGCTAAGGAAAAAACATCCTTTAATAAGGATTCCATCTTTTTATCCACAGGATCCCTGAGCATCTGAGCTTTGTCTACAGGACAGACTACTATTTATAGAGGAAATGGCTGCATCAATGGCCGGCATTCCCCACATCTTAATAAATTTTTCTTCCATAGGATAAAGTGTTGAAAACTTTTTCGGCGGAAGAAATCGCTTACCTGGGTGATCCCACTCAGAATAAAAGGAGCTTTTCAAGCAAATTATGAACAGGAAAAGCATGTGCTGCTTGGGAAGGTTTCAGTGACCCCAAAGCAGAAGAGGATTCTTTAACAGCTTCAGGTACGGGCAACTTAAATGTGGAGCGGACCAATCCAGTAAGGATCTGCACTAAGACTTTCTCCTCTTGGGAAGTCGCAGAGGGTCCCTCTCCACCTGATTCCTTCGAAGAGGAATTATCCATCCTATTCTGATCCTCTGAAAGGGATTCATCTCCTTTATCCCAGAGCTCCTCTGCTTGAGGGTCTTGGGAAACAGAGGAAGGCCTAGTACGTTTTCTTCCACTGAGTGAAGCTGTAATCACGGCCATTAATCTTTCCTCTAACCCAGTAATGGTTGAGGAAAAAACCTCTTGTGTAATGTATACAGGGGCTGAAGTGCCGGAAGCAGGTATAGCCCCAGACCCCAACGGCTCTCCCTGTCCAGCCGTCCCTGGCCCCTCGGAGGGGGGGGGGGGTGTAGCAGACAGGGGGTCCTCAGAACCTGAACGAGATCCCCTAGTGTCTCTGTGGTTCTGGGGGTACTTGAACCTCTTCTACCCATAGTGCAAAGCAACAAAAGGTGTGAGGTATCCAAAATGAACACTGACTGCTAAGCGATGTAGTCTGGCAAAAGCCTTGCTACCAAATGCCCAGTCCGGTGTTACCTTAGTAAATGCAGCCTAGGAGAATGTCCCACCTTACATGCGACTGTCAGCTCTGTGTCCCTCCAAGGCTCAGAGAACCTGTAGAGTGTGCTTTAAGTAGCCATGCTTCTGGCACTGTGGGCGTCTGAGCACGCTGTCGCTGTGCTGACGCCCCGCCCCCCCTCTTTGTTTTTCCGAAAACGAGCGCTTCCCGCGCGAGCCTGCCCCTTCCAGAGTAAGCATGGTGGAAGGCTGGGGGTGGAGGAGGAAGGAGAGAGGCCGGCAGCGATGGGACCTGCATAGATGCAATGGCGGCCGCGACAGTGCGGTATAAAAACCACCTTACAGCCCACCTGCGGCCTCCCCTTGGCCTGGGGGGAACATTCCTAAGGAGAAATCCCCCCATCCCATCCTACCTGGAGCCGGTCGGAAGAGCTGTGCAGCGTGGAACGCTGAGACAGAAACAGCATGAGAAGGTATGTGCTCTTGGCAGCCCCCAGTGGTCACACTAGGCATAGCATGCATCTACCTTAAAGGAGAAAACCTACTAGAATTCAAAATTCTGTGGAATCTCCCCTTACCTTATCCAGCCGCAGGGTGCTGTATACACAGACCCAATCTTCACCTCTCACAGTGGGCTCCGTTTGAAAAAAACGTCAGAGACTGGGGCCCCCTACGAGTAGCGGGTTCTGGCCCTGTAAAGCACCCAGCCAGAAATTAGGAGGTTTAAAGCCATTTTCTGATCTGCGGTGTCCAGCTCTCTAAAAAGAGAAGCATTACAGGTAAAACCTTGTTTCTTCGGACACGAGGCCCGGGTACCATCCAATTCGGCCATGAAAAGACACTTTGAATGGATCCGGTTCGCCTGGCTTGCCCCAGTATAGGATATCAGGATATTCCCTTTGGATCTTCAGCACAGGACATCTTTACACGTCCAACACCTAAGACACTGGCGTAAAAACTGAGGTATCCCTGGAAGGGGAGGGATTATATAGGGGGTTTAACTTCCTGTTTAGGGTGTGACCAGTGTCCAATACCTAAAGGTACCTACATAACCCATCAGTTATTACTGTGGCTCTGTGTCCCGCGATGTCCGAGAAAGAAATGCCCCTTACCCTTCCCAAGGGACAGACATCCTAAAACTTTCATATAGGATCTTGCATATTTGTAATAAAAGAACGGGGAGTAGCCCTTCGACCTCTTCTCCTAATGCTCCTTTGTAGTACAACCACCAGTTGAAAGAAATACATAAAATCCCTGATGGGGCATGTTGGGGCCAGTATGATCTCAAAAATGTTTACCAATTATTAAGGAACCAAAACTTTTACAACCATCAGGGATATTCAAATTGAATATAAATGCCCCAATGCCTATTTTTTACCGGTATCTGCAATTGCGCCATGCTGTGGCAGCCCACTTTGGTCTTCAGGTGGTTCATCTCGCCCATTCTGAGCTGGAGAAATTACTATTAGAGGAAGACCATTCAAAACTTTTCTCAAGATATTATTTTGCACTGCTGACCTCTTCTTCACCTAGGATGGAGAGAGTGGAGGCTCAGTGGAGAACTGATATCCCATCCCTTACAAAGGATTCTTGGGCTGAAGTCACCGAATCGATGTTGCCATTAATGATTTCAGCCAGAGACAAAAATTATCCAGTTTAATTATCTCCACCGAGTGTATTATATACCCGCACGTCTTCATAAGATGGGCAAGGTGGAAACACCAGAATGCCATAGTTGTAGGGCTAAGGTAGGGGATTACTTTCATATGGTATGGCATTGTCCTCAGGTGGGGAAGTTTTGGGCGGTAATCATGAAATTCTTAGAGGAAAAATTAGCCCTTCCAAACATATGTGCTCTGGCCAGATGCCTATTGGTCTGACTTTGGGGAGGAGGAATTGTCCGAATCCAAAAAGACTCTCTTAAGAATACTCTTTTTCTATGCTAAAAAGGCATTAGCTCTGAAATGGAAGGATACAAGGCCTCCGTCCCTCCTCTATTGGGTGGACCTGGTCAATGGAGCCCTACCGAAATATAAATTGACTAACATTTCCAGGGGATGCCCAAAAAAGTTTAACAAAATATGGGCTAGTTGGATTAAATCAGTGTCCGGAGATATAGAGGTGTAAAGGCAGGATAGATGGGACCAGGATTGGTTTATATCTTCATCAGCGAAAGAAATACTTCTGCATAAAGAAGGTACTGAGTTTATTAGTATGCTATCAAATGTGGATTACTTAATTTACAATGTTGAGTTTTGTTAGTTTTTCTTATTTTACATGCTACGTACTCAGGGGTACTCCCCTGGAGATAAAAGGAGGTTGGAATTAAACACAGCTGAATATACAGAATGCTAGTAATGTATGCACTGTTGAAAAGAAGCTAATCCTTTAGAATCTGTGTTACTGTTTCTTCATTTGATGGATGGTATCCTCTGTAACAGGAATGTTTTGAATACTGTAATTTCTTACTTTGAATATGAATAAATTAACCCAAAAAAAAAAAAAAAAAAAAAAGGGGGGGTCACAGGAGTGCAGAGCTTTGGCTGTACTTCTCCTTTAGGCCGGGTTCACACCATTGCGCATTGGATGCAAGTTCTCCGCAATTCGCAATAGCAGGAGATTTTGACCAGCTCGGCTCCGGTATGAATTTCGGGCTGAAATTGGACCTGAAACGGTGAATGGGGATGCACCGGACCCCTGCTGGGAGCCACATCGGTATTAGGTGTCAACCCAGCCTTAAGCTTTGACAATAAAATCTAGAAGCCGATTGCTGAGCTGCACCAGATTTTGCACCCTCCAGTTTTAGTAAACCTCACGAGTGCATGAATATGGTGTAGTATATATATTTTTTCTACTGCACTCAGCTAAACAGCATGATGCAAGTGGGGCTCGGGTGGCCTCTTAAACACATTCTCTTATTCAATTTTACCTTTTCATCTGCCCACTGGAAGAATTTACAGTCTTTCCTATCTCTGCAGGCTGAACAGGCATAGAATCTCCTACCATCTTCCTTCCCTTTGGCGGTCTTTACAAATAATAGTGTTGGGCCTACAAGAATAAACAAAAAATAAAATTTAAAATATACCAGTGCTACATAAATAATGTTGTATCATGTTTTATTTTAGGTTATTCATTTACACAGCGCCTCAAAACTTGACAGTACTTTACAGTGTACACTAGAGCTGCAGGATTAATCGTTAAAAAAAAAAAAAAAAATGCGATCTCGATTGAACCCCCCCCCACGATCTCTATGCAGCACTTACACGATTCATTCATGTAAGTGCAGAGAAGTTCTCTGCTCACTCAGAGCTGTCAAAAAAAAGCCAGCAATTGTTTATTAACATGATCAGCACTGGGAGATAACTATAGACAAAGTATCTTTTAGATCAAAGGATCGAACTTCGTCTGTAAATGAAGTCAGTTTAACCACTTAAAGACTAAAACCTTTTTCAGACACTTGTTGCTTACAAGTTAAAATCAGTATTTTCTGCTAGAAAATGACTTGGAACCCCCAAACATTATATATATATATATATTTTTTTATCAGAGAACCTAGAGAATAAAATGGCGGTCATAGCAATATTTTATGTCACACTGTATTCGTGCAGCGGCCTTTCAAATGCAATTTGTTTGGGAAAAAATACACTTCAATGAATTAAAAAAAAAACAAAACTAAACTGTAAAGTTAGCCCAATTTTTTTGTATAATGTAAAAGATGATGTCACGTCACGAGAATCGTGAGAGAATCATGATCTTTATTCTAAGCAAAAAAATAGTGATTCTCATTTTAGCCAGAATCGTGCAGCTCTACTGTACACCCCTGATGCCTCTGACCCTCTGTTGTATGACTGCAATCTCTGACCATCTCTTGTATCATGTTTGCCGTCTTTGAACATCTCTGGTATTAGCATACCTCCCAACTTTTAAACTTCGGAACGAGGGACACTTAAGGTAAGGGGTGACCTGCGGCACAAAGGTGTGGCCAAAGTCTTACCAGTGGAAGTGGCTTAAGGGCGTAGTTAAAACAAAGCTTCTTTGTATCTATAAAATGTACAGAGTGCAGGGTTGAGGGGCACGCTGCGTACAGAGTGCAGGGTTGAGGGGCATGCTGCGTACAGAGTGCAGGGTTGAGGGGCACGCTGCGTACAGAGTGCAGGGTTGAGGGGCACGCTGCGTACAGAGTGCAGGGTTGAGGGGCGCGTGTATAAAGTGCCCTGAAAAGTGCATTGCATACAAAAGCAGGATTGAGGGGTGTGCTGTGTACTCCCAAGTTCTCTCCCCAAGTACAAAGTGCCCCCCCCCTTATTCCAGTACAGAGCTCTCTCTCAAATCCACAAATCCTCTCCCAAGAAAGCATCAGAGTGGGGCTGCTGCAACCGAGCAGCTACAACTTACAGCATCTGTGTAGGCTTCCGGAGCAGTTACTGGAGGAGCAGCCTTTCCCCCTTCCTCCTCTGCTCTCCTAGATGGGAGGGAGGTTCTGTGCAGCTGATGGCAGAGTAGCGCTGTCACTTGTACACAGGGAAGCAGTGCTTCCTATGTACAAGTGACAGTAGTGAGCAGGGAGAAGTAAGCTGTGCTGGAGGTGGCTGAACTTTCTGCCTGAAAAAAAAGCCCTGCTGGTGCCCATGCCAGCATCCCTGCTGAGAAATTCAATGGAGCCAAGTGCCAGGAACTCAGTCTCAGTCCACAGTCTCTGGCCATCTTTTGTATCTTGCCATTGATCTTTGGCTATATCCGGCCTTATGTCTGTTGTCTATGACAGTGGTCGTCAACCCTGTCCTCAGGGCCCACTAACAGGCCAGGTTTTATGTATTACCTTGGGGGAGATGCAGACTAGAATACTGCAATCACTGAGCAGCAAACGATATCACCTGTGATGTATGTCAGTCATAGGCGTGCCCACGGGGTGTGCCAGGTGTGCCTGGGCACACTCTAATCCCCCAGCAGTGTTTAGCCCCATGCCGCCTGTATCCTGAAATCTGTCTGGGCTGATGTGCAATGTGTACCCCGCACTGCCTGTGAGGTAGTATAACATTGCCGATATTGGGGCTCGTAAGATCTGCTTAGTGTGACACTGTCCTGAGGAGCTGTCAGAATTCCTGTATGATGTCGGGGTGGGCGGGACCGAGCAGGTATCGAATACCAGCCAATGGGATGAGTCTGGCGGGGCCGTTACGTGTATGTAGCCCCGCCCCTTTTCTCAAGCTGCTCAATTATAACTGATGTTCAATAGCTGCTCGGTCCTGCTCGGTCCTGCTCGGATGTCACACAGGCACAGCAAGCAGAGTGAAGCCGCCTCCCCCTCCAGTGTTTATGTGTACACAGGGGAAGGGGACCTGCTGTGCCTGTGCCGCGCTAATCTGAGGTACTGAATGGGATGGGGGAGGGGGGTCTTTCTGTGCTGAAGGGGGGTGTGCTCAATGGGGGAGTCCATCTGTGCTGAAGGGGGGTCCATCTGTGCTGAAGGGGGGGTTTGTTTAATGGGGGGTCCATCTGTGCTGAAGCGGGGGGTGTGCTTAATGGGGGGTCCATCTGTGCTGAAGGGGGGTGTGCCTAATGGGGGGTCCATCTGTGCTGAAGGGGGGTGTGCTTAATGGGGGGTCCATCTGTGCTGAAGGGGGGGTGTGCTTAAGGGGGGTCCATCTGTGCTGAAGGGGGGGTGTGTTGAATGGGGGGTCTGTGCTGAAGGGGGGACCTGTGCTGAATGGGGGGTCTGTGCTGGATGGGGGGGTCCATCTGTGCTGAAGGGGGTCTGCGCTAAAGGGGGGTCCGTGCTGAGTAGAGCTGAATAATGTAAAGGGGTCCAGTGGTGCACAGTGGGGTGTTTTTACATTTTAAGGTGGGGGGGTGCCAGACATAGGATCTGCCCCAGGTGACAAATGCTCTAGGTATGCCCCATGGAAACCCCCCTCTCCTCTGTCAGTGCTTCCACTAATGCCACCTGTCTATGCCAGTCAGTGCCGCCTGTCAGTTTGTGAGTGCCAATCAGTGCTTCCAATTAGTGCCACCTGTTAGTGCCAATGAGTGCCAGTGCCACCTGTCAGTGCCAAACAGTGCCAGCGCCGCTTGTCAGTGCCAATTAGTGCTTCCACTCAGTGCCACCTGTCAGTGCCAATCAGTGTCAGTGCCACCTGTCAGTGCCAATTAGTGCTTCCCATCAGTGCCACCTGTTAGTGCCAATGAGTGCCAAGTGCTTCCAATCAGTGCCACCTGTCAGTGCCAATGAGTGCCACCTATCAGTGCTTCCAATCAGTGCCAACTGTCAGTGCCAATCAATGCCAGTGCCAATCAGTGCTTATAATCAGTGCCACCTGTCAGTGCCAATCAGTATCAGTGCCGCCTGTCAGTGCCAATCAGTGCCAGTGCCGACTGTCAGTGCCAATCAGTGCCAGTGCCGACTGTCAGTGCCAATCAGTGCTTCCAATCAGTGCCACCTGTTAGTGCCAATTAATTCCAATCAGTGTTACCTGTCAGTGCCAATCAGTGCCAGTGCCGCCTGTCAGTGCCAATCAGTGCCAATGCCGCCTGTCAGTGCCAATCAGTGCTTCCAATAAGTGCCACCTGTCAGTGGCAGTCAGTGCCAGTGCCGCCTGTTAGTGCCAATCAGTGCCAATGCCGCCTGTCAGTGCCATTCAGTGCCAATGCAGCCTGTCAGTGTCAATCAGTGCCACCTGTCAGTGTCAGTCAGTTCCACACCAGTGAAAATGAGTGCCACCTGTCAGTGCCAATCAGTGCCGCTTATCAGTGCTGTTAATCAGTGCCCATCAGTGCACTGAGTGCAGGGATGGGGGTGATGAACTCAGCAGCCAGGCAAATTGTCCAAGGGGGTGCCGGCCTGGTGGGGCACAACTGAAATCTGTTGATGTTTATTAATGCCACATACCGATTTTAGTATAATAGGTACTCACCACACTACTATTTACAATAAACTATTGGAGGTAAAATAAAAAAAGTGTAATTGAAAGGCCGGCCGCTAAGCACAGTTATGTGTTCCCACACCACAAAATAAAAAAAAAAAAAAAGTGCAGTGCTAACTTACTGATCAATAATGGTGGAATCCTCTAATGTATGTAAATCTCAATAAACTTCAATATTATCACAATACCGATCTCTGTGATATGTAACTTCACATATAATACACATCAAACTGAAAATAAGACATACTGTATAAAAATAAACTTAGCAGGGATGGTGGAAACCCCTCCTATAGATATTTACCATACAGATTAATCTTAAGTGAAATTTTTTTTAGTTGGGAGGTTCCCACCATTATAGCACTTTGGAATTTTTATTTTTTAAATCGTTACACTTAATTTTAGATTACTATTTAGTTACTATCATAATGTGAATTTTTGCACTTGAAGTTAATTTCCCACCATCCTTGCTCAGTCCATGTCTTTATGGACCTTGCTTTGTGCACTGGTGGGCAGTCATGTTGGAACAGGAAGGGGTCATCCCCAAATTGTTCCCACAAAGTTGGGAGCATAAAATTGTCCAAAATATCTTGGTATGCTGACTCCTTAAGAGCTCCCTTCACTGGAACTAAGGGGCCAAGCCCAACCCCTGAAAAACAACCCCCCAACATAATCCCCCCCCCCCCTTCACCATAATCCCCCCTCCATCAATGATTTGGACCAGTGCACAGAGCAAGGTCCATAAAGACATGGATAAGCGAGTTTGGGGTGGAGGAACTTGACTGGCCTGCACAGAGTCCTGACCTCAACCTGATAGATCACCTTTGGGATAAATTAGAGCAGAGACTGCGAGCCAGACCTTATCATCCAACATCAGTGCCTGACCTCACAAATGCGCTTCTGGAAGAATGGTCAAACATTCCCATAGACACACTCCTAAACCTTGTGGACGGCCTTCCCAGAAGAGTTGAAGCTGTTATAGCTGTAAAGGGCAGAGCCAACTCAATATTGAACCCTACGGACTAAGACTGGGATGTCATTAAAGTTCATGTGCCCCAATACTTTTGCCTGTTTGAGCTTTGGGGTGCACACCCTAATGCAATAGGCTGCGCACGCCTATGATGTCAGTTATCTTGCAAACCTGGCCTGTTAGTGGGCCCTGAGGACAGGGTTGATGACCACTGGTCTATGACATGGATTAGACACTGAATTTTATGTGGCCCATTGGTGATGTCAAGGACTGCACTTGAGGCCCCCCATATCAAGAAACCATCCCTGGTGTACACCAACTAATCACAACAGTCTCTGCCTCTACAGGAATTTACATTTAATAATTTGTAAAGAAGGCTCTAGAGCAGTGCTACATTCAGGAGACAATCCCGACGAGATATATATATTGTTTTTTAAACCAAGGGGGGTTTTGTATTGTAATATCGCACCACAACCACAAGCCATATGGTTCAATTGGGCAAGGTTGACAGATGGTACTGCCTGTTAAACTCTGCAAGTCAAGTTAAATTTGAAAGGCAAAGCATTGAGTCCATGACATGTATAGCACCCCATCCATCTGCAACACTAGGACTTAAAAGTGGAACTTTAACCCATTGTCGCTCACCCAAAACAAACAGTTGTACTGCGAGCGGGCCCAAGCTGAAGGCCGTGCAATGTACTGGTACGTTGCGACCTTTCTGTTGGGTTTGGGGCCCCCAAGCGATTAGACTCAGCACGAGTTTGGCTACTGATTTCAGCCAATGGTTTTGGCTGAAATCAGCTGATCGGCTGTGGCCAATCGTCACAACACTTCCTTAAACTAAATCTCTCTAAAACTGAGCCATTAATATTGCCCCCGCCTGTGCACCCCTTCATGACTTTTCCATCAAAATCAACAATGCAACTATCAGTCCCTCCCCTCACGCCAGGGTACTAGGTGTAATCCTAGACTCTGACTTGTCATTTCAGCCCCAAGTCCAATCGTTGTCAAAAGTTTGTAGACTTCACCTCCGTAACGTCTCTAAGATTCGCCCCTTTTTAACAAATGAAACCACCAAGCTCCTCATTCACTCCCTTGTTATCTCTCGCCTTGACTATTGCAACTCCCTTCTCATTGGCCTGCCTCTCTATAGACTATCCCCTCTTCAGTCTATCATCATTAAGGCTGCTGCCAGACTTATCCACCTTACCAACCGCTCAGTGTCTGCCAACCCTCTCCTCCAATCCCTACACTGGTTCCCAATCACCCAGCCAATTCAAAATACTACCCACAATATACAAAGCCATGTCTCCAAATATCACCCAAATCGTCCTCTCCGCTCTTCTCAAGACCTCCTACTCTCAAGCTCTCTCGTCTCCTCCTCCCATGCTCGTCTCCAGGATTTCTCCAGAGCCTCTCCCATCCTCTGGAACTCACTACCTCCACCTGTCCGGCTATCCCCTACTCTTGCTACCTTCAGGCGACCCCTGAAAACTCATCTCTTCAGGAAAGCCTATCATGTCTCCAACTAATCTTCTACCACTTCCATCAGCTCATTCCCCACAGTTACAACCTTTTGTACCACCTGCCCCACCCTATTACATGTAAGCTCTTCTGAGCAGGGCCCTCTTAACCCTCTTGTATTTTATTGTATTATCTCCTTTTTTATATTGTAAAGTGCTGCGTAAACTGTTGGCACTATATAAATCCTGTTTAATAATAATTATTATTATACAAAAAAAAAAAAAAGCTGGGCTAACTTTTTTTTTTTTTTTTTTTAAATTCATTAAAGTGTATTTTTTTTTCCAAAAAAATTGCATTTGAAAGACTGCTGCGCAAATACAGTGTGACATAAAACATTGCATTAACCACCATTTTATTCCCTAGGGTCTCTGCTAAAAAAAATAAAATAATGATTTTAACTTGAAACCTGCAAACGTAAGAATAAGGCTGCTTTCACACTGGGAGGTCGGCGGTAAAGCGTCGCTATTTTTAGCGGCGATTTGCTGTCGTTTTTGTGGAGGTTTTTGGCCGCTAGCGGGGCGCTTTTAACTCCTGCTATTGGCCGAAAAGGGGTTAAAACGACACGCAAAGCGCTACTGCACCAGCTCTTTGCCAGCAGTTCGACGGAGCTGCCCATTCATTTCAACGGGCAGGAGCAGTGGAGGAGTGGTGTATACATCGCTCCTTCACCACTCCAAAGATGCGGCTTGCAGGAGTTTTTTTTTTAACATCCGGCCAGCGCATCGCCTTAGTGTGAAAGCACTCGGGCTTTTCACACTGAGACTACAGGGGAGGCCTGAAAAACGCCTCAGTGTGAAAGGGGTCTTAGTGTTTAAGTGGTTAAACTTCCCTCATTTACACACCAAAGTGTATTCCTTTGATCTAAAAGACAAATCATTACAATGTTTATACTTAGTTCCACAGCTGAAGAATGTTGTAAAACTTGGCAGACTGCCCATTTTATTTTGTTTTTTTGATGGCTGTGGCTTCATCAGAGCAGAGAATTCTCTGCATAGAAAAAATATCGGGAAAATACTTTGTCAAGATCGCAAAAGGAGGAATAAAAAAAATAAATAAATAGCGATAACGATTCTTGACGATTAATGGTGCAGCTCTACTTAGATGTACCCAGTTGTACTTATATTTTCCTATGCTCTTACTTATCCTCCTTTATGTTCCTAGATACCTCTCTTGGCTCAGGGCAATTTAAAGCAGAACTTTAACCATAACAACTTGATAAAAAAAAAAAATAGTGTTCTTTAGCAAGGAACATACATTCAACATTAATAATTATGCTGCCAAAATTAATGTGTGCTGTAAATTGCCTCCATCATTGCTCCTGTTTCTTCTTACTGGAGGCTGCCATTTTGCTGAAGCCCAGAGCCCCTGAACAGCAGTAAATCAGAACTAAAGGGGAACTAAACAGTTACATTCCTGGAATGTTGGAAATGCAAACTGTCACATATGACTGTGTCCTCACCCAAACTGTCAAACCATCAAATGGCTGGAGTCATAACTGATCACATGTGCAGCACCATGGCAGTTGCAGTTTCCTTAGCTGTAAAGGATAGGAGGGTTTAATTCTGCTTTAACGCTGTCCGCAGATCGGCCTCTACATACTCAGCAATGCCTAAAAACGGAGAGCAAATGAGCATTTTTTTTCATAGCTATACCTGCAAAGGGCCATCCTGTAGTAATCTAGCAGGACTTCATTTCTGGACTTAGGCTCCATTCACACTAGCGCGTTTTTTGATGCATTTTGCATTTTGCAGAAATGCATGGGAATTTTTTAACATGGGTTCCTATGGAACATGTTCACATCAATGCTTTTTTTGTATCTCTGCGTTTTTGGAAAGGGTCGGGGACTTTTTTTCATGCAAAAAGCAGCGTTTTGCATGTAATAGATTTCAATGGACAAGCATCAAAAACGCAAGTGCACCGTTTTTGCAGCGTTTTTGCCGTTTTTTTTTTCTTTTTTGTAATTTTTTTTTAAGACTGTAAAAAAAAAACGAAAAAAAAAAAAAAACGCAAAACGCAAATCGCGGCAAAAACGCGGCAAAAACGCTGCTCAAAAACGTGCCAAGCATGAAAAAAAAACCTCCAAAAACGCTCAAAAGCAACATGCATAGGTGTGAATCGAGCCTAAAGTTCCACTTTAAAGAGCAAATTCACCTACAGGCGATCAATGTACATTGCAGGGATTTTAACAAACATTGTTGCAGATACCTTTTGTTATTCTGAAGAAATAGCTGTATATAATTGTGTGTACCACTTTATGGAATATTATCTTGCATTGATCATTTTCAATATCAACCTAGTTTTCTATTTACTCCCTGGCCTTACATAGCATACTGTCTACCTGTTACCCGTGTCTTATTTGTCCTATCAAAGCTAAAAGTGAAAAGGTCTATTTTACTGTTTACGGTCTTGCATATTTATATCTTATTTTTCTGCATATTGTAACTGAATTGATGCACCAAATTTGTTACTTAATCTTGGTGGGATTTTCTTTTTTGTTTTCTCTTCATGAATGTCTTGGTTTTATACTTACTAACACATTTAAATAAAAATGTATGGTTAAAAAAAAAAAAGAAAAAACCCTGTCTGTCAGCATTGTTTTTTTTTAATCTGAGTTGAATACCACTTTAACCACTTGACCTCTGGAAGATTTACCCCACTTTTTGTGATAAGGCACTGTTATTTTAACTGACAATTACGCAGTCATGCAACACTGTACCCCCCAAAAAAAAAGTTGTCATTTTTTTCCCAGAAATAGAGCTTTCATTTGGTGGGATTTGATCACCACTGCGTTTATTTTTTTGCGCTATAAAAAAAAAAAAAAAAAACACCTGACAATTTTGAAAACAAGTAAAAAAATATGTTTTACTTTTGGATATAAAAAATATCTAATTTCTTCATAAATTTCGGCCAACAAGTATTCTGTTACATATTTTTGGTAAAAAAATGCCAATAAGTGTATATTGATTGGTTTACTAAAACGTTATAGCATCTGATCGGTCTTGTTTACATTGCCATTCTGTGTTCTTTACCATCGTTCAGTGGGTGCTGGAGGACATCGAGTGCCTGGCACCCGCAGATCAGCTTCTGACACTGATTGGCGGATCAAATTATATATATATATATATATATATATATATATATATATATATATATATATATATATATATACACACATGATCCGGTGCACAGCTGGTCCCCTGTAGCAGTAAAATTGCTATAGAGTGATATAGCAGTGATATAGCAGCCTTGAACGTGTTAAAGGAAAAAAAAAAAAAACACAAAACACGCATGTCATGCTTGCAGGGCCATTTATTGTTAAAGACATCCTAAACACAGCAAGTAGATGCAAATTCTTAAGCAAAAGAGGTGAGGATAAAATCTCAAAGAGGTGCATCCGTTATGCCCCGTACACACGGTCGGACATTGATCGGACATTCCGACAACAAAATCCATGGATTTTTTCCGATGGATGTTGGCTCAAACTTGTCTTGCATACACACGGTCACACAAAGTTGTTGGAAAATCCGATCGTTCTGAACGCGGTGACGTAAAACACGTATGTCGGGACTATAAATGGGGCAGTAGCCAATAGCTTTCGTCTCTTAAATTTATCCTGAGCATGCGTGGCACTTTGTCCGTCGGATTTGTGTACACACGATCGGAATTTCCGACAACGGATTTTGTTGTCGGAAAATTTTATAGCAAGCTCTCAAACTTTGTGTGTCGGAAATTCCGATGGAAAATGTGTGATGGAGCCTACACACGGTCAGAATTTCTGACAACAAGGTCCTATCACACATTTTCCGTCGGAAAATCCAACCGTGTGTACGGGGCATTACTTTATCACAGGTAGCGCAGCCCTTTAAAATGAGTGGGATCTCAGAAAAAACGTTTGTATTTCAGCAAGTAAAAAGTGAACTACAAGTCTCAGCATGCTGACACCCAGATGATTGCTTTCTGATCTCACTGTTATCATTGATATTGAAGTGTACATAGAAGACACAGGATAGGACACACTCACAATGTTGGTAAACACAATAAGCTGACACACAGAACAGTGATAGGATAGGATTGGGGGGAGGATCTCACCATGAGGACAGTGCGGAGCCCCCTCCTTCCTCTGATCACCCAGCAGGACCTGGAATCCATCTGACATCCCAGACATGTGTGACTCTGTGTCTGCCTCCATGTTGACTGCTGGCATCTGTCTGATGACCTCACAGTCACGTGACTACAATTGGGAGGGGGGAGTGGATCATGTGACAGCACTGAGCAGAAAGTGAAAGAGAGTCTGTATAGGATGTTAGTGAAGCTGGATGACCGTACAATGGGGGGGATTTATTAAAAATAGAGCAGACAGATTCTGGAGCAACTTTGCACAGTAACCAATCAGATGGTGGCATTAGCTTGATAAATTAAGCCATAAAAATTAAAGACAGAAGCTGATCGGTTGCCAGATATGCATAGCTGTTCCAGATTCTGTCTGATGATGGCCGGTGTTATGTCGAGAAGTGGACTGGTTGTATGGCGCATGCACCATTTGTCGCGGGCACTTCGTCACAACACCGGACACTAGTAGGTTTTCGAATGAGAATATTCATGCGAACATTTTTACATTCAATGACTGGACAAATGTTCAAAAATGTGACTTGCTTTTAATATTCAGATTTAAGAATGAATGGAATTCCTAAATAAAAAAAATAAAAACCTCATTCGCTGTTCAAAATGTGTTCATTCAAGAAAAAACTTCCATCCTGCTCCTTCAAATTATCTTATCACTGTGGTAGAAAACGAATGTCGATTTGCCAACACTATGGGTCGGTTCACACTGAGGCAGCACGACTTGCAGCGCCACTGCCTCAGGTGACCTGGACACGACTCAGGCGACTTGCAAAACGACTTCTGTACAGAAGTCAATGCAAGTCGCCCCCAAAGTAGTACAGGAACCTTTTTCTAAGTCGTCGCTCCGATTAGAATGGTTCCATTGCACAGAACGGGACGCTACCTGTGTGAACCGAGGCTAACAGGCACTTTTACCCCCTTCCTGCCCAGGCCAATTTTCAGCTTCCAGTGCTGTCGCACTTTGAAAGACAATTGCGCAGTCATACAAGACTGCACCCAAATGAAAATGTTATCATTTTTTTCGCACAGATTGAGTTTTCTTTTGGTGGTATTTAATCAACACTGAGTTTTTTATTTTTTGCTAAATAAACGAATGAAGACCGAAAAAAATACAAAAAACTTTTCATAGTTTGTTATAAAATTTTGCAAACACGTCATTTTTCTCCTTCATTGATGTGCACTGATAGGCGGCACTGATAAGTGGCACTGATGGGAACTGATTGGTGGCACTGATGAGGAGGCACTGATTGGCAGCACTGGTGGGCACAGATTGGCAGGAACTGTTGGGACTGCACTAACAATCAGTGCCCTGATTATCAGTGTAAAATGTCCCTTTTACAGAAGTCGGTTATCGTCCCCCTTCCCAGTGGCGTCACTAGGGTTGGTGTCACCCGGTGCCAAAAAAATTGGTGTCACCCCCCTCCACCAACCACCTCAGTACAGACCCCCCTCCACTAACTACAGACCCCACTCCATCAATATAGCCCCCCTCCCTCAGTACAGACCCCCTTCCATCAATATAGACCCCCCCACTAAGTACAGACTCCCCTCCCTCAGTACAGACCCCCTCCATCAGTACAGACCCCCGCTCAGTGCAGACCCCCTTTCCTCAGTATAGACCCCCCACTAAGTACTGACCCCCTCCCTCAGTACAGACCTCCTATCAGTACAGAAACCCTCCCTCAGTACAGAGTCTGCAGACCCCCCTCCATCAGTATCAACCTCCCACCTCAGTGCAGACCGCCCCATCAGTACATACACCCCCCCCCAGTGCTGACCCCCATCAGTATAGAATCCCCCGTCAGTGCAGACTCCCCCATCAGTATAAAATCCCCCCCTCAGTGCAGAGCCCCCCATTAGTATAGAATCCCCCCTCAGTGCAGACCCCCCATTAGTATAGATTCCCCCCTCAGTGCAGAGCCCCCCATTTGTATAGAATCCCCCTCAGTGCAGAGCCCCCATTAGTATAGACATCCCCCTCAGTGCAGAGCCCCCCATTAGTATAGACATCCCCCTCAGTGCAGAGCCCCCCATTAGTATAGACATCCCCCTCAGTGCAGAGCCCCCCATTAGTATAGACATCCCCCTCAGTGCAGAGCCCCCCATTAGTATAGAATCCCCCTCAGTGCAGAGCCCCCCATTAGTATAGAATCCCCCTCAGTGCAGAGCCCCCCATTAGTATAGAATCCCCATCAGTGCAGCGCCCCCCATTAGTATAGAATCCCCCTCAGTGCAGAGTCCCCCATTAGTATAGAATCCCCCTCAGAGCAGAGCCCCCCATTAGTATAGAATCCCCCTCAGTGCAGCGCCCCCCATTAGTATAGAATCCCCCTCAGTGCAGAGCCCCCATTAGTATAGAATCCCCCTCAGTGCAGAGCCCCCATTAGTATAGAATCCCCCTCAGTGCAGAGCCCCCCATTAGTATAGAATCCCCCTCAGTGCAGAGCCCCCATTAGTATAGAATCCCCCTCAGTGCAGAGCCCCCCATTAGTATAGAATCCCCCTCAGTGCAGAGCCCCCCATTAGTATAGAATCCCCCTCAGTGCAGAGCCCCCATTAGTATAGAATCCCCCTCAGTGCAGCGCCCCCTATTAGTATAGAATCCCCCTCAGTGCAGAGCCCCCATTAGTATAGAATCCCCCTCAGTGCAGAGCCCCCATTAGTATAGAATCCCCCTCAGTGCAGAGCCCCCATTAGCATAGAATCCCCCTCAGTGCAGAGCCCCCCATTAGTATAGAATCCCCCTCAGTGCAGAGCCCCCATTAGTATAGAATCCCCCTCAGTGCAGAGCCCCCATTAGTATAGAATCCCCCTCAGTGCAGAGCCCCCATTAGTATAGAATCCCCCTCAGTGCAGAGCCCCCCATTAGTATAGAATCCCCCTCGGTGCAGCGCCCCCCATTAGTATAGAATCCCCCTCGGTGCAGAGCCCCCATTAGTATAGAATCCCCTTCAGTGCAGAGCCCCCATTAGTATAGAATCCCCCTCAGTGCAGAGCCCCCCATTAGTATAGAATCCCCCTCAGTGCAGAGCCCCCATTAGTATAGAATCCCCCTCAGTGCAGAGCCCCCATTAGTATAGAATCCCCCTTAGTGCAGAGCCCCCCATTAGTATAGAATCCCCCTCAGTGCAGAGCCCCCCATTAGTATAGAATCCCCATCAGTGCAGAGCCCCCCATTAGTATAGAATCCCCCTCAGTGCAGAGCCCCCCATTAGTATAGAATCCCCATCAGTGCAGAGCCCCCCATTAGTATAGAATCCCCCTCAGTGCAGAGCCCCCCATTAGTATAGAATCCCCCTCAGTGCAGAGCCCCCATTAGTATAGAATCCCCCTCGGTGCAGAGCCCCCCATTAGTATAGAATCCCCCTCAGTGCAGAGCCCCCATTAGTATAGAATCCCCCTCAGTGCAGAGCCCCCCATTAGTATAGAATCCCCCTCAGTGCAGAGCCCCCCATTAGTATAGAATCCCCCTCAGTGCAGAGCCCCCATTAGTATAGAATCCCCCTCGGTGCAGAGCCCCCCATTAGTATAGAATCCCCCTCAGTGCAGAGCCCCCATTAGTATAGAATCCCCCTCAGTGCAGAGCCCCCCATTAGTATAGAATCCCCCTCAGTGCAGAGCCCCCCATTAGTATAGAATCCCCCTCAGTGCAGAGCCCCCCATTAGTATAGAATCCCCATCAGTGCAGAGCCCCCATTAGTACAGAATCCCCTCAGTGCAGAGCCCCCATTAGTATAGAATCCCCCTCAGTGCAGAGCCCCCCATTAGTATAGAATCCCCCTCAGTGCAGAGCCCCCCATTAGTATAGAATCCCCCTCAGTGCAGAGCCCCCATTAGTATAGAATCCCCCTCAGTGCAGCGCCCCCCATTAGTATAGAATCCCCCTGCACATGTCCAGCCACATACTGTATGCATAAAGTTTACAGACCTCAGAACAGCGCGGACAGATGCACACAGCCGTGTGTGTCCCTCGGGCTCCTCCTCCTCCTGTGTGAAGTAAACAGAGAGGAGGGGGAGGCGGCTTCAGTCCGCTGTGCTGAGGGACACAGCACAAGCCGCAGCGGGCAGTGTAGCGGTGTGTGCCGCTACCTACGGGTGTCACCCCTCTGGCGAGTGTCACCCGGTGCGGCCCGCACCCACCTAACAACGCCACTGCCCCTTCCTTACACTGTCAGCCTGAGGAAAGGACTGCCGATAACCGGCTTCTGTATACATCCGTGATCAGCTGTGATTGGAAACTCATGTGGTAAAAGAGCTGCTGATTGGCTCTTAACCTCAATCTGTGATCAGCAGTGTCCGGAGGATCACAGAGAACTCTGCCCATGCCCCGCAAGGGGCACGCGGCAGACGCGATCATGGAATATCATTCAGATATGACAGCCTCCCAGAACTAGTCATTCGGCTATAGCGCGGCTGCTAAGTAGTTACAACGAACATTTTTGGGGAAAAAATCTATACGTGTGTGGCCAGCCTTAGACTGCATTCACACTCAGTGAAGTGACTATCCTCTGGTGATACACAGAGATAAAAAAAAAAACCACCTACATAAGTTGTACCTGATTATCTGCAGTCTTCTCTTTTCTACGTCTGTTCAATGGACAAAATTTATAAAGGTTGTCTGAGAGTTCAGAAAAAAGGGGACGGAGAGCTGAAGTTATACTCTGCAGAGCTCAGTGAGGAAAGCTCTGAGAGCTGATTGGAGACACACCCCCCTTCACACAGCACACAGGAACAGAGCTGAAGCTGTCAATCAGTTGGAGCTCCCTCCCCTGTTACCTTTTTTCTCTTGGTGTCAGGAAAACTTGTCAGAAGTGACTCATTCTGATAGCAGAGGAATCAAGCAGAAGACAGAAATTACACTTAGGGCTCTTAATTGAGACAAGTACACACTATAGAGCTATATGCTTTGTTCATATTTCAGGTTTGAGGTTTACAACCACTTTTAACATATCAGGAATGAGCACAAAATTGCATGACTTTGCTTGCATTTACAAAGTGTGTGAAAAGTGCTTTGCGCTTGTGTTGTCATTTATCATTAATGGCACCCAAAACGTGGCAAAAGAGTGTCAAAACACAAGAAGCTTGGCCCTCAAAAAGGTGCATGAGCTACTTTGTCGTGTTTTGTGTGGATGTTTTTAGGCTTTAGGGCTCAATTCACATTTAGAGTTTCATTAATGCATGCAAAAATCACACTGCACCTTCAATGGGCTGCTCTATGTGTATGGTGCAAAAACATGCACATTTACAGCATGATTTTGTGAATCAGCCTTAAAACAGAATTAAACTGGTTTCTCAAAACAGTTACTGTGCGTTCAAAGCATGCTATGATTTAAGTGTTCCAGCTGTCACAGTTGCTTGTGCTCTGTTAAGCCATAAATTGGCTGGTGTCATAACTGATCACATGTGCTGCACCATGAGAGTTGCAGGCAGGGCCGTCTTTAATTTTGATTGGGCCCTGGGCAAACATTTTCTTGGGGCCCCCCCTCCATTCTGAGACATACAAAAAATAGCAGATAGACTAAAAATCAGCAGATCACGCAGCGATTGCAATTGTTTGCCAGAGGTTACAGCCTATCCTTACTGCTCACTGGCTGGTTTCTAGAGGTTACAACACATAATTTCTGCTTGCCGATTGGTTGCTAGAGGTTAATGTACATTATTAGCGCTAATTGGTTGCTAGGGGTTACAGCACATCATTAGCACTTACTGATTGGTTGCTAGAGATTAAAGCAGATCACTACTGTTTGCTGATTGGTTGCTAGAGGTTCATGCACATCATTACCTCTCACTGAGCAGTGGAGCAATCCCAAATAATTGAGCAAGTAAAGGGGCACATTAATACACATACTACAGGAGAGGTTCAGAGACTGTGGACATACTGCAGGAGACAATCAGAGACTGCGGACATACTGCAGGAGACAATCAGAGACTGCGGAAATACTGCAGGAGACACTCAGAGACTGCGGACATACTGCAGGAGACAATCAGAGACTGTGGACATACTGCAGGAGACAATCAGAGACTGTGGACATACTGCAGGAGACAATCAGAGACTGTGGAAATACTGCAGGAGACAATCAGAGACTGCGGACATACTGCAGGAGACAATCAGAGACTGCGGACATACTGCAGGAGACAATCAGAGACTGCGGACATACTGCAGGAGACAATCAGAGACTGTGGACATACTGCAGGAGACAATCAGAGACTGTGGACATACTGCAGGAGACAATCAGAGACTGTGGACATACTGCAGGAGACAATCAGAGACTGTGGAAATACTGCAGGAGACACTCAGAGACTGCGGACATACTGCAGGAGACAATCGCAGACTGTGGAAATACTGCAGGAGACACTCAGAGACTGCGGACATACTGCAGGAGACACTCAGAGACTGCGGACATACTGCAGGAGACAATCAGAGACTGTGGACATACTGCAGGAGACAATCAGAGACTGTGGACATACTGCAGGAGACAATCAGAGACTGTGGACATACTGCAGGAGACACTCAGAGACTGCGGACATACTGCAGGAGACAATCAGAGACTGTGGACATACTGCAGGAGACAATCAGAGACTGCGGACATACTGCAGGAGACAATCAGAGACTGTGGACATACTGCAGGAGACACTCAGAGACTGCGGACATACTGCAGGAGACAATCAGAGACTGCGGACATACTGCAGGAGACAATCAGAGACTGCGGACATACTGCAGGAGACAATCAGAGACTGCGGACATACTGCAGGAGACAATCAGAGACTGCGGACATTATACAGGAGATGGTCAGAGAACTTTTAGCAAGGCACAGCTTTACAGTTAAATAACACAGCTCAGGGTTTAAACATTCAGGCATTCTTTGGTTGTAGGGACATACCTGGCCAGCCAAACTCACTACATACATTCAGGACTGTGGGCGGGGCTTCCACTCTCTGCTCTCACTAAAGCAGCTGGGAGCTCCACTGATGCTTTGTTGGGGGGCCCACATCACCTCTGAATTGTCGCCCCAATGACAGCTTTGCAGAGCGCACAGAGGACATGGGAGGATGTATTCCGCGCTAGCCAGCTGAGAGGGGCGGGGCCGGGAGCTCCACTGACGCTCTGACCCCGCCCACGTGCAGCCTGTGTACTGGGAATAGAGCGCCTGTAGTGAGAGCCAGTGATCGGAGTGGGAGTGTCATTGGTGCTCCCGGCCCCACCCCCAGACCTCTGTATTCACCAGCCAGTATAGAGGGGGCGGGGTCGGAAGCTCCACTGACACTCCCACTCCGATCACTGGCTCTCACTACAGAAGCTCTTTTCCGAGTACACATGCTGCACGTGGGCGGGGTCAGAGCATCAGTGGAGTTCCTGGCCCCGCCCCCTCTAAGCTGGCTAGCGAGGAATACATCCTCCCGTGTCCTCTGTGCGCTCTGCAAAGCTGTGATCGGGGCCCCAACTCACGGCTAGCTCGGGCCCTCCAACAAAGATTGGGCCCAGGGCAAGTGCCCCGTTTGCCCTGCGCTAAAGACGGCCCTGGTTGCAGGTCAAACAGAGGCCAAGGTGGGAGCTTTCTTATTTGTAAAGGATAGGAAGGTTTAGTTTCACTTTAAAGTGATATTAAAAGGGAACGTAAAGGTTAATTTTTTAAAAAAATAACAAACATGTTAAAATTACCTCCTCTGTACAGTGGTTTTGCACAGAATGGCCCCGATCCTCCTCTTCTGGGGTCCCCCAGTGGCGCTCCTGGCTCCTCCTCTTCTCGAGTGCCCCCAAGGAGAGACGCTTTCCATGGGCTCACCTGTGTGGGCGCGCTCCTGAGTCCTGCTTCTGCGTCCATTGACACCGAAAGCAGGACTCGGCCCCGCCCCCTGGCTCCCGTGGCTGGAGCTGCTGGGCTCGTCCCCATCGCTGTAACGATCGGGTTCAGGTAAGTAAAAGGGGGGGCTGCTGCACTATAGAAGGTTTTCACCTTAATGCATAGAATGCATTGATAAGAGATATGGGGAGTATTCTGCGATCTGCTGCAGGTCTTAACGGAAAGTTAATGACACCCCAATTAACTTTCCAATTAACTTTCCACCTTTCCATTAAGACCCGCAGCAGATCGCAGAATATGCACCATGTCTCTTATTGAATACCTTGGGGTGTCTACTCTCCAAAAAGGGGTCATTTGGGGGGTGTCTGAACTGTCCTTGTATTTTAGGGCCTTCACAACTGTGCTAGGTAGTCAGGAAGTGAAATGAGGAAAGTAGAAAAATGTGTTTTGGGGTGTAAATCCACATATACCCATGGCATGTGTGAGAAATATCTCATTAACCACTTCAGCCCCAGAAGGATTTACCCACTTCCTGACCAGGCCATTTTTTGCAATACGGCACTGCAGCACTTTAACCACTTAAGGACCGCCTCACGCCAATGTACGTCGGCAAGGCGGCACGGGCAGGCAAAATCACGTACATGTACGTGATTTGCCTCCCGCGGGTGGGGGGTCCGATCGGACCCCCCCCCCCGGTGCCCGAGGCGGTCCCGTTTTGTTCCCCCGCGATCGGAGTGGAGGGGGAGGCCATCCGTTCGTGGCCCCCCCCTCGCGATCGCCGCCGGCCAATGGGAACATTCTTTTGCTGCTGTATGCTAAACAGCAGCAAAGGAAATTATGTCATCTCCCCTCGGCTCGGTAGTTTCCGTTCCAGCGCCGAGGGGAGAAGACATCAATGTGAGTGCATAACACACACACACACAGTAGAACATGCCAGGCATACAAAACACCCCGATCGCCCCCCCGATCCCCACCCAATCACCACCCCCCTCGTCACAAACTGACACCAAGCAGGTTTTTTTTTTTTTTTTTTTTTCTGATTACTGCATGGTGTCAGTTTGTGACAGTTACAGTGTTAGCACAGTTACTGTTACCCCCCTGTAGGTCTAGGGTACCCCCCTAACCCCCCCTAATAAAGTTTTAACCCCTTGATCGCCCCCTGTCACCAGTGTCGCTAAGCGATCATTTTTCTGATCGCTGTATTAGTGTCGCTGGTGACACTAGTTAGTGAGGTAAATATTTAGGTTCGCCGTCAGCATTTTATAGCGTCAGGGACCCCCATATACTATCTAATAAAGGTTTTAACCCCTTGATTGCCCCCTAGTTAACCCTTTCACCACTGATCACCGTATAACCGTTACGGTTGACGCTGGTTAGTTCGTTTATTTTTTATAGTGTCAGGGCACCCGCCGTTTATTACCGAATAAAGGTTTAGCCCCCTAATCGCCCGGTGGTGATATGCGTCGCCCCAGGCAGCGTCAGATTAGCGCCAGTACCGCTAACACCCACGCACGCAGCATACGCCTCCCTTAGTGGTATAGTATCTGAACGGATCAATATCTGATCTGATCAGATCTATACTAGCGTCCCCAGCAGTTTAGGGTTCCCAAAAACGCAGTGTTAGCGGGATCAGCCCAGATACCCGCTAGCACCTGCGTTTTGCCCCTCCGCCCAGCCCACCTAAGTGCAGTATCGATCGATCACTGTCACTTACAAAACACTAAACACATAACTGCAGCGTTCGCAGAGTCAGGCCTGATCCCTGCGATCGCTAACAGTTTTTTTGGTAGCATTTTGGTGAACTGGCAAGCACCAGCCCCAGGCAGCGTCAGGTTAGCGCCAGTAGCGCTAACACCCACGCACGCAGCGTACACCAACCTTAGTGGTATAGTATCTGAAGGAATCAATATCTGATCCGATCAGATCTATACTAGCGTCCCCAGCAGTTTAGGGTTCCCAAAAACGCAGTGTTAGCGGGATCAGCCCAGATACCTGCTAGCACCTGCGTTTTGCCCCTCCGCCCGGCCCAGCCCAGCCCACCCAAGTGCGGTATCGATCGATCACTGTCCCTTACAAAACTCTAAACGCATAACTGCAGCGTTCGCAGAGTCAGGCCTGATCCCTGCGATCGCTAACAGTTTTTTTGGTAGCATTTTGGTGAACTGGCAAGCACCAGCCCCAGGCAGCGTCAGGTTAGCACCAGTACCGCTAACACCCACGCACGCAGCATACACCTCCCTTAGTGGTATAGTATCTGATCGGATCAATATCTGATCCGATCAGATCTATACTAGCGTCCCCAGCAGTTTAGGGTTCCCAAAAACGCAGTGTTAGCGGGATCAGCCCAGATACCCGCTAGCACCTGCGTTTTGCCCCTCCGCCCACCCCACCTAAGTGCAGTATCGATCGATCACTGTCACTTACAAAACACTAAACACATAACTGCAGCGTTCGCAGAGTCAGGCCTGATCCCTGCGATCGCTAACAGTTTTTTTGGTAGCATTTTGGTGAACTGGCAAGCACCAGCCCCAGGCAGCGTCAGGTTAGCACCAGTAGCGCTAACACCCACGCACGCACCGTACACCTCCCTTAGTGGTATAGTATCTGAAGGGATCAATATCTGATCCGATCAGATCTATACTAGCGTCCCCAGCAGTTTAGGGTTCCCAAAAACGCAGTGTTAGCGGGATCAGCCCAGATACCTGCTAGCACCTGCATTTTGCCCCTCCGCCCGGCCCAGCCCACCCAAGTGCAGTATCGATCGATCACTGTCCCTTACAAAACTCTAAACGCATAACTGCAGCGTTCGCAGAGTCAGGCCTGATCCCTGCGATCGCTAACAGTTTTTTTGGTAGTATTTTGGTGAACTGGCAAGCACCGGCCCCAGGCAGCGTCAGGTTAGCGCCAGTACCGCTAACACCCACGCATGCAGCATATACCTCCCTTAGTGGTACAGTATCTGAACGGATCAATATCTGATCCGTTCAGATCTATACTAGCGTCCGCAGCAGTTTAGGGTTCCCAAAAACGCAGTGTTAGCGGAATCAGCCCAGATACCTGCTAGCACCTGCATTTTGCCCCTCCGCCCGGCCCAGCCCACCCAAGTGCAGTATCGATCGATCACTGTCACTTACAAAACACTAAACGCATAACTGCAGCATTCGCAGAGTCAGGCCTGATCCCTGCGATCGCTAACAGTTTTTTTGGTAGCTTTTTATTGAACTGGCAAGCACCAGCGGCGTAGTACACCCCGGTCGTAGTCAAACCAGCACTGCAGTAACACTTGGTGACGTGGCGAGTCCTATAAGTGCAGTTCAAGCTGGTGAGGTGGCAAGCACAAGTAGTGTCCCGCTGCCACCAAAAAGACAAACACAGGCCCGTCGTGCCCATAATGCCCTTCCTGCTGCATTCGCCAATTCTAATTGGGAACCCACTACTTCTGCAGCGCCCGTACTTCCCCCATTCACATCCCCAACCAAATGCAGTCGGCTGCATGAGAGGCATTTTCTTTATGTCCTCCCGAGTACCCCTACCCAACGAACCCCCCCAAAAAAGATGTTGTGTCTGCAGCAAGCGCGGATATAGGCGTGACACCCGCTATTATTGTCCCTCCTGTCCTGACAATCCTGGTCTTTGCATTGGTGAATGTTTTGAACGCTACCATTCACTAGTTGAGTATTAGCGTAGGGTACAGCATTGCACAGACTAGGCACACTTTCACAGGGTCTCCCAAGATGCCATCGCATTTTGAGAGACCTGAACCTGGAACCGGTTACAGTTATAAAAGTTAGTTACAAAAAAGTGTCAAAAAAAAAAAAATATATAAAATAAAAAAAAATAGTTGTCGTTTTATTGTTTTCTCTCTCTATTCTCTCTCTCTATTGTTCTGCTCTTTTTTACTGTATTCTATTCTGCAATGTTTTATTGTTGTTATGTTTTATCATGTTTGCTTTTCAGGTATGCAATTTTTTATACTTTACCGTTTACTGTGCTTTATTGTTAACCATTTTTTTGTCTTCAGGTACGCCATTCACGACTTTGAGTGGTTATACCAGAATGATGCCTGCAGGTTTAGGTATCATCTTGGTATCATTCTTTTCAGCCAGCGGTCGGCTTTCATGTAAAAGCAATCCTAGCGGCTAATTAGCCTCTAGACTGCTTTTACAAGCCGTGGGAGGGAATGCCCCCCCCCCCCACCGTCTTCCGTGTTTTTCTCTGGCCCTCCTGTCTCAACAGGGAACCTGAGAATGCAGCCGGTGATTCAGCCAGCTGACCATAGAGCTGATCAGAGACCAGAGTGGCTCCAAACATCTCTATGGCCTAAGAAACCGGAAGCTACGAGCATTTTATGACTTAGATTTCGCCGGATGTAAATAGCGCCATTGGGAAATTGGGGAAGCATTTTATCACACCGATCTTGGTGTGGTCAGATGCTTTGAGGGCAGAAGAGAGATCTAGGGTCTAATAGACCCCAATTTTTTCAAAAAAGAGTACCTGTCACTACCTATTGCTATCATAGGGGATATTTACATTCCCCGAGATAACAATAAAAATGATTTAAAAAAAAAAATATGAAAGGAACAGTTTTAAAATAAGATAAAAAAAAGCAAAAAAATAATAAAGAAAAAAAAAAAAGCACCCCTGTCGCCCCCTGCTCTCGCGCTAAGGCGAACGCAAGCGGCGGTCTGTCGTCAAACGTAAACAGCAATTGCACCATGCATGTGAGGTATCACCGCGAAGGTCAGATCGAGGGCAGTAATTTTTGCAGTAGACCTCCTCTGTAAATCTAAAGTGGTAACCTGTAAAGGCTTTTAAAGGCTTTTAAAAATGTATTTATTTTGTTGCCACTGCACGTTTGTGCGCAATTTTAAAGCATGTCATGTTTGGTATCCATGTACTTGGCCTAAGATCATCTTTTTTATTTCATCAAACATTTGGGCAATATAGTGTGTTTTAGTGCATTAAAATTTAAAAAAGTGTGTTTTTTCCCCAAAAAATGCGTTTGAAAAATCGCTGCGCAAATACTGTGTGAAAAAAAAAAATGAAACACCCACCATTTTAATCTGTAGGGCATTTGCTTTAAAAAAATATATAATGTTTGGGGGTTCAAAGTAATTTTTTTGCAAAAAAAAATAACTTTTTCATGTAAACAATAAGTGTTAGAAAGGGCTTTGTCTTCAAGTGGTTAGAAGAGTGGGTGATGTGTGACATAAGCTTCTAAATGTTGTGCATAAAATGCCAGGACAGTTCAAAATCCCCCCCAAATGACCCCATTTTGGAAAGTAGACACCCCAAGTTGTCACTAAATGATATATTGCTCAAACATGCCATGGGAATATGTGAAATTACACCCCAAAATACATTCTGCTGCTTCTCCTGAGTACGGGGATACCACATGTGTGAGACTTTTTGGGAGCCTAGCCGCGTACGGGACCCCGAAAACCAAGCACCGCCTTCAGGCTTTCTAAGGGCGTGAATTTTTGATTTCACTCTTCACTGCCTATCACAGTTTCGGAGGCCATGGAATGCCCAGGTGACACAAAACCTCCCCAAATGACCCCATTTTGGAAAGTAGACACCCAAAGCTATTTGCTGAGAGGTATAGTGAGTATTTTGCAGACCTCACTTTTTGTCACAAAGTTTTGAAAATTGAAAAAAGAAAAAAAAAATGTTTTTTCTTGTCTTTCTTCATTTTCAAAAACAAATGAGAGCTGCAAAATACTCACCATGCCTCTCAGCAAATAGCTTGGGGTGTCTACTTTACAAAATGGGGTCATTTGGGGGGGTTTTGTGCCACCTGGGCATTCCATGGCCTCCGAAACTGTGATAGGCAGTGAAGAGTGAAATCAAAATTTTTCACCCTTAGAAATCCTGAAGGCGGTGATTGGATTTCAGGACCCCGTACGCGGCTAGGCTCCCAAAAAGTCCCACACATGTGGTATCCCCATACTCAGGAGAAGCAGCTAAATGTATTTTGGGGTGCAATTCCACATATGCCCATGGCCTGTGTGAGCAATATATCATTTAGTGACAACTTTATGCAAAAAAAAAAAAAAAAAAGTGTCACTTTCCCGCAACTTGTGTCAAAATATAAAATATTCCATGGACTCAATATGCCTCTCAGCAAATAGCTTGGGGTGTCTACTTTCCAAAATGGGGTCATTTTGGGGGGTTTTGTGCCACCTGGGCATTCCATGGCCTCCGAAACTGTGATAGGCAGTGAAGAGTGAAATCAAAAATTTACACCCTTATGCCGCGTACACACGGTCGGACTTTTCGTCTACAAAAGTCCGACAGCCTGTCCGACAGACTTCCGACGTACCTTCGGCGGACTTGCGGCAGACTTTCTTACGAACGGACTTGCGCACACACGACCACACAAAAGTACGACAGCCTAGTACGCGGTGACGTACACCAAGTCCGACGAGACTATAAAACGGAAGTTCAATAGCCCGTACGACACCCTTTGGGCTCCTTCTGCTAATCTCGTGTTTATCTCGTGTTAGTAGAAGTTTGGTGAGAGACGATTCGCGCTTGTGAGACTCGTATTTTTCAGTTCGTTTTAACTGTTGTTCAGTCTGTGCTTGTGAGGTTTGTATCTGCTTTTCAGTGCGTTTGGTCAGTTGGCATTGAGAAATCTTTGTTTTATTGGCCGCTCGTTCCTGATTTTCAGGTCGTTCTTCACAGGCCTTGCTGTTCTTCAGTGCGTTCTGTTTAGTGCGTTCTGACCAGCCGACCGTTTTGAAGCCATGTTACCTGTACGTACTCGTCGTAGAGCTCGTGCATTGTATGTGCTTGGTGCTGTAGTTTATTCTTCAGCCCAAGACCAGTCCATGAACAGGGCGAGGAGGAGTTCATGGACCAAGAATTGGTTGCTTCAGCGTGACCAGTTCTGTCACATGCCTTTGCTCCGTGAGATCCGTGAGAATAATCCTGAGGATTTCAGGAACTTTCTCCGGATGACGGACCCCGTTTTTGACCGTTTGTTGGCTTTGCTGACCCCCTATATCAGCAGGCAGGATACCTGCATGAGGCAAGCCATCACTCCGGAGCAGAGGCTGGTCGCTACCTTGCGGTATTTGGCCACAGGGAGAAGCCTGCAGGACCTTAAGTTCTCGACAGGCATCTCCCCCCAGGCTCTGGGGATCATTATCCCAGAGACCTGTTCTGCCATCATACAGGTCCTGCAGAAGGACTATATTAAGGTAAGATATTTTTCTTTTATTAGCATCACATGTTCTTTTATGTAATCTTTGATAATGTGATGTATTTCTTGCTTCAAACACTACTTACCATCATTGCAATATAGTGTGAATGTCCCCTTTTTATCCTCACACATGCTGGAATTTTTTACTGTTATTTTTTGTCATGCATGTATATTTTCCTTCAATAACCTTCCCAGCATGAAGTGATGGGAACATATCCACCTAGTCTACTCATTTGGAATGTATTTTGTTTGAGTGTATTTAGTGTGCTGCTAATGAGCAATTATCTAGATTTCACAACCCCCCCACCCCCCCACCCCCTAAACTCACTCCAAATAGTGTGCTGCTAATGAGCAATTATCTAGATTTCACAACCCCCCCACCCCCCCCACCACCTAAACTCACTCCAAATAGTGTGCTGCTAATGAGCAATTATCTAGATTTCACAACCCCCCCACCCCCCCCCACCTAAACTCACTCCAAATAGTGTGCTGCTAATGAGCAATTATCTAGATTTCACAACCCCCCCACCCCCCCCCCCCCCCACCTAAACTCACTCCAAATAGTGTGCTGCTAATGAGCAATTATCTAGATTTCACAACCCCCCCACCCCCACCCTCGTTAAAATTTGCTGGAATGTTCTGTGGTGTTGATTTGTCTAAAGCAAATATATGTTGCACTTTGCAAAATGCATGTGCACTCTACAAGTGCATTTGTTCCAGTGCTTTAGTAAATGAGCAGAAGCTCTGCTGATTTCCATCATCAAATCATATGCAAGCCTCAAAGTGTTTTCATTAATTGCCCTTGCATGTGATTGTGTACTCCTTGCAACATGAATGCCTTTTTACATTACCTCATTTACTGTAAGCTGGTTAGCAACTGCACCTGCAGAGTGCGACAACTGCAGTCTTGTAGCCTTTTTAGTCCCTAAATTCCTGCGTGTCCTAAAAGTAATTTTTTTTAGGGATTTCACAACCCCCTAAAATGTAATCAATGTTCCATCAGAGGGGGTGAGCAATCTGATAAGTGTGCCTTTCCATATTAGTTATTCCAGAACAATTAAATTATTGAATGTTATACTGATGCTGGGGAATAATGTTTTTAATTGTCTAATTTTCTTGCAATGTTAGCTTCCAAATTAATTGATTTTGGTTTTCTTGTTTGATTTCCCAGTTTCCTTCAACGCCACAGGAATGGCAGACTGTGGCATCCCATTTTGCCAGCCGTTGGGACTTTCCCAATTGTGGAGGGGCTATAGATGGGAAACATGTCCACATTGTGCCACCACCCCATTCGGGGTCATATTATTTTAATTATAAGGGGTTCCACAGTATTGTTTTAATGGCGGTGGTGTCGGCACACTATGATTTTTTATATGTGGACGTGGGGAAGAATGGCCGGATGTCGGATGGAGGAGTATTTGCCCAGACGGAGTTCTGCCAGCGTCTCCAGAGTGGTGGCCTGGGATTGCCACCTGATGAGGATAACGTGGAAGGACTCCCCTTTGTCTTCATTGCCGATGAAGCCTTCGCTCTCAGCAAGCACCTCATGAGGCCATTCCCCCAAAGAACCCTCACCCCGGAGAGGAGGGTTTTTAATTACCGGCTGGCCAGAGCTAGAAGAGTGGTTGAGAATGCGTTTGGAATT